>NW_016818964.1:6616478-6627901 GCF_001698545.2 Rhinopithecus bieti
TTAGTCATTAATAGCCAAGTTCAGTTACAAAAAAAAAAAATAGCATGAAAAACAATTAGAAGTTGGGAATCATTAGTGTTTTATTATTTAATTCTTTTTTAAAATTTCATAAATATAACCTTTAGACAGAATTTATTGATTCTTTGCCGTAAAAGATAGAGGCACTATCACAAATACATTTCCTTCCATTCTCCATCCCCACCCATTGGGATTTTAAAATTATAATGTTGTTTGTGTATTACCAAGGTTTATAACATACACATATATATAGAATATATATCATATTTTAACCATAAATTTCAAATTTCTCTATTCCTACTTCAGTATCCTAATGGGTTTAATTATCACTGCCAGTCCTTCTAATTTTTTTTTTTCTATTTCTAAATGTTTTCTTTTATCTCTTGTTTTATTTCCCCAGGAAGGTCTCATTTCTCAAATTCTTGGGTCTTTCAGAATTTTGTATATGACTTATACATGAAAATATTAGGGAATACTGTAAGAAGGAAATTCATTTTTTATTGAAGGAGGAAAATATATTAGATTAAGGAATTAGAAATGTGTTGAGTCAATAAATTTAGGAAAAACACTAAAAAAAGCAGAGAAAATGCCTGCAAAGCCTTATATTCTGATGATCAGAATGATACTTGCACCCTAAAACACAGCTGGAACTGAGCTAAGTGGGGAGCAAGACTTGGTGAAGGCTACATTTTGTGCTAGTCGGGTACCCTGTCCTCATTTAAATGTATTTACATAGAAATAAGGTACAAGGAAAATGGAATTTAAAAGGAACAAGGTTACAAGGAAATGGAATAATTGTGATCTAGGTTGGAGTGAGAGGATTCCTTTGTTCATGTGGTGAATACGTAAGGAATAAGAACAATTTGATATAAGGTATGATTACTCAAGCTAGTTCCATCCTGGAGGATAAGATAGGGAGTTTCGGAAAGGACAGTGGTTGAGGTTTTGAAGGAATGGAATTAGACCAAATCCAGCCTGTGAATTAGTAACTATCAACACACTCTCTGACTGGGGCCATTGTTAAAGCAAAGGACATCCCAGTGCTGAGACACAACAAGGCCTTTAGAAGTTTGTTTGGCACACAGTAGTAGGTCTGTGACTGGGTAGTTTCCCACATTTGCTTCTGAAAGCAGGACTGTATACAACCAGGGAGTTAGGTGAACTGGGGTGCTTGAGACAGGTGCCACTTTTCCCCAGAACACTGTTCCCTAGTCTCTGACATTGACTTTTGTTGTACAGAAACCTATAACTAGTTTGATTTTTTTCTTCTTTGAAGGCAACTAGCTTATTATTTTTTTTCTCTGCCTTGAAACTCACAGATTTCAATTCCCAGCTTCGATAAATCTTGGTGTTGTTCACCCCTGTCCCTGGAACCTGGTGTCCCAGTGAAATTCAAGTCTTTATATAACATTCAAATCTTCATATACAAATGAAGTTTTCTTGTATTATATCACTGTGTTTTTTCTTGTGGATACTTATTATGTCATCTCGCTCAGCTATGCTCATTATCTATACACAGAAACTTTTTCCCTACGTGTGGCAACTTCTCTGTAGTCATTTTAATTTTTTTCCTCTTAAGGGACGATAGCTTTCCTAAGGACATTGTCTATGTCCCTGTATTTGATTTAATTTTGTTTCTTTATTTTGTAACTGTTTCTAATGTTCCTTTTATCTCTGTAATACTTTATGTTCCCCTTGTATCCATTTTCCGAAGGTCTGCCATTTTTATTTACTTCTATTATCTTGCCAAATATTATCTAATATCTCTGCTGTATCTCTTTCTTGAACAGTTTTCCAAAGATATCAATTACCTTTAATCTCCCCAAACTCTTCATTTGTGTCTAAAACTCATCCCTCCTTAAATAAATATTGTTTATCTGACTTGTCCTCCTCTTCCTCTCTCTTTTTCTTTCTTTTCTCACCAACTTTTGAAAGCCCTGATATTTCCTTCCTGGCATTTACTCATCTTCAAATAGTATTTTCTGGGTTAGTATTTTGTTGAATTATAGTACAGAGAGACTATTTCTTATAGGCTCTCTATAATTAAGTTGAAGCTATATGTGTTTATTTATGTTGGAGTATTTCTATTTATTTCTGGCATTCAGGTGTTTTTTTTAACCTAATTTAATTTAATTTTACACTCCAGGAAACACATGCAGGAAGTGCAGTTTTGTCACATCAGTAAACACATGCCATGGTGGTTTGCTGCATCTATCAACCCATCACCTAGGTATTAAGGCTCACATGCATTAGCTATTTATCCTGATGCTCTCTCTTCCTCTGCCCCACCACCCTGACAGGGCTCAGTGTGTGTTTTTCCCTTTCCTGTGTCCATGTGTTCTTATTGTTCAACTCCCACTCATAAATGACAACATGTGGTTGTTTGGTTTTCTGTCCCTGCATTAGTTTGCTGTGGAAAATGGCTTCGAGCTTCCTCCATGTCCCTGCAAAGGGCATGATATCTGTTCTTTCAGGTGGATCTTAAGCATTCAATGAAACCCCACAATGTGTGACTCCTTGTGCTATAATATGTGGATTCTGCTCCCTTCAAAACCTAATTCAATCTCTACTAGTCTTTCTTAGCTGGAGACAATATCTCAGAAAATTTAGATGGCAAGTCTATATGGTTTTCCCGTTTCAATTCCACCAAACTTGCCATTGTGTAGCACAAAACCAGTTCTAGAAAAACACTGATCTTTTAAAATTTCTTTTTATTTTCCCCTTTGTGTATCATCTACAACTCTGGACGTAAGGATCACCAGATGGCACTTTTAGGAATGTAAGAGCAACTTTTAGAGGACTTGCACAGAAAACTGACTTCTGCTCGAAGTCTAAGGAAGTCTATGTCAGCTTTCTCCATTCTTCAATATTTGGGTTCAAATTTTGTAATATTTGGCAAGAGTTTCATGGCTAGTGTTTTGGAGTTGTGACTATTTCTTTGTTGTGCTGAACACAACTAATAACCACAACCGTCTTCTTTACTTTGAGTGTGTGTATGTGTATGGTTTGTGTGTTTTTCTCAGAAGACAGAAATGCATTCTAGCTAGAATTAGCTCCTCTGATATTTCATTATCACAAAAAATATATATTATATATTACATATATTATTATACATTACTATATATTACTATATATAATATATACATTACTATATATATATATATATGAGGTACAGGAGGAAAAACAGAATTTATAATGGTGATGCTGAATTGACCGATACTATCTGTGCACTAGAGATTCCCACGGCAATGGGGCAAAAATGCTATCATGATAGTTTGTCTACCCAGAATTTAGTGAGTTGCCCAATGGTCAGAGAAATTCTAAGAAATCTGTCTTTAAATGGGATTAGGCTGTTGAATTCACATGTTGTTTTACCAAATACAGTCCTACTTTTTGTCTCTTCCTTTTGAAGTTCCTACAGGAAGTAGAGGCTAAGAACAGAAGCAACGCTATCCCAAATTTCTATTTATGGCTTTGTCTTCACTAGCTATATAATTTTGGTGACATTATTTAACTTTTCAAAGACTCAGTTTGGTCACCTGTGAAATGGGAATTTATGATGCTCAAATGAGAATGCAGGCAGGAAAGATCTTTCCGAATTGCAGTTCTAACAGTGGCAGAACAGGTGTGGAGTCTAAGAGACACTGTCTTAAGTAAAAGCTTCTCTTTTCCCTTCTCAGCTGTGAGATGCTTATTCTCTTTGGCTCTCAATTTCTTTATGAGCAAAAGGGATAATAACACTATGCAAGATTTTCAGAAAAAAAAGAAAAACTAATGAGATGATCACATTAGTAGAGCGTTTGGGGGCGGAGATAGAAAATCCTTGAGATTCAGTTGATGAGCAGCCTTTCTTCACTCTCTTGCTAATACATTTTATCACAAAGGGTTCAAGAGACCTTTGAGTATTCAGAAGTTTAGACAGACATTTGCATGCCCCTTCCCCTTCCCCCCATTCCATCAGGGTTGAAAATCATGGTGAGTTTTCTGAATATTTTATAACTTCAATGGCCAATGGAGCCACCAACACAAAGAAAAGATAAAATTACATGGAGATAAAGCAGACTTTTTAACTGAATTAGGACTTGCTGCAAATGTGGTTGCTCTGGTCCTAATCTTTGTGACGCCTGGTCTCTTTTCCTCACTGCAGGGTACTTTCTGGGACTGGCCCTGCTTCCCCGAAACTGTCCACATCTCATGCGTGCACAATTCCTCCTGGACTGCTCTACTGCATGCCTGCTCTGGCAGCAGACTCAACATCCTTCCCACCCTGGCTGACCGTTGCCAGCCCAGTCTCTCTCATCTACTCTGTGGCCTTAGACAAAGCATCTCTGACTATGCATCTTAGATTCCATCCATGTAAATGAAAAGACTGTGCTAGATCATCTCTAGGAGTATTCTAGAACTAATCAATGCATACTAAAGACTCTTTGTTATTTCCTGGGCCAATGAGGTGTAACTCTAACTGATAGCTGCATTCTTTTCCGTCAGGCCTAGAAATGCCTCCAAGTCTCTTTCCACATTGTGGTCCAGCTTGTTGGCATCAATCACAGGTGGGATGCAGTCTTGTTGCCATGCATAGACCATGAGATACTGGAGAACAGGGATTCTTTTTGCTACTTCTTTGAAACCTCAGCTCTAAGAACCATACTTAGTTTAAGCTGGTGCTTAGTGGGTGTAGACTGAATGAGTAGCTTGCAACAATCAAAGCCCTTGCTGCTACATATTTGAGGCCAGTCGAAAGTGACACCAGTCATATGAGAAGGAACACTGAGCACTCCCCTATTTTTGAGAAAGAAGCTGCTTTTCCATGTCTTGAGGTGGTGCAAGTTGGGCAGAGGAGAGACCATTCTCCAAAGGGAAAAGGCTTCATTAAGGGCAAGAACAGTTCCTGCCTAGTTGGCTTATTTTCAGAAAGCAAAGAGCAGTTACTGTAAGGAAGCTGGCTGTCTGGGCCGGCAGCTTTATCAATGAATAATTTCCTGAAAGGAAGAGAATCTGTGGAGACCTTATACTGTATTTGATCTCAGTGCACGTACACAGCATGCAGGACTATCTTTGATTCAAGGGAGGTGAGATAATTGTTTCCCAAACAGACTCTCTCACTGGAGAGCATGCTCCCTCCCATTCTTTTGACCCATACACCAGAAGCCCCAGGTCTGCCCCAGACAATTATCCTGTTTTGCTAGGGAACAAATTGCTCTTTTGGGGTAATTCTGAGCAAGTTTGCCAAGTTCACAACCATCCCAGGGGAGCCTCAGGGGGAAAAGCACTCTCCAAATCCCCTCTCTGGCCCTTCCCAAGGAAAGCAGGTCATTTTTTAAAGAATTCCAATGAAAGCAGTTCATTCTAAATGATCCACCCCACCTTCAGAGAGGCCTCCTGGGCAATTTGTTGGTTCCTCGTGTTTGTCTGATACCAGGGAGCCAATTTCCCATGCAAGTCATTATGCATGCAATTAAGTAATTGTGGATGGAAATGAAAAAAAAAAAAAACAACGAAAAAGAGGACAATGCCAAAAAAGAAGTTGCACGCATTTAACTTTCAAAAGGGAGCCTCCAGGATGCAGGAGCTGAACCCCACTTGGAATTTATTCTCACAAATCACTGAATAAAATCAGAAGCTTGGAAAGAGTAAAATGTCAGTCTGGTATAATGTAGTAGCTAAGAATCTGCACCCCAAAGCCATACTGCCTGTGTCCAAAGCCTGGGTCTGTCATTTATTAACTGTATGACCTTGAGCAGGTTACTTAAGCCTTCTGTGCCTCCTGTCTACAAATGATAAAATCAGATTAATAATATCTATATCATATGGTTGGTTGTCAAGGTTTAAATGAATAGTATATGTGTATAAAGGGTATGGGTATTCATGTATATATCTACCTGCCACCTATCTATTATCTGCCATCTATCTACCTATCAATCTATCCATCCAACGCTGTCAAGCTAGCATCTATCTATCTATGGCTTAGAACAGTGCCAAGTACTATACCATTGTTAGCTTTCATCATTGTTTAACTGATGATGTTTTAAGCAAGTTATGAGCAATCGCTTCGCAGGGGAGTTAACATATTTATCATTGCTGGTGGTTCTTTCCTTCTGACCTTATCTCTTTAGTATTAGAAAATCAACTGAACAGAAGTGGGTAAAGAAATATAAAGTGCATAGTTTAGGAGATAAAAAGTAAGTGGCTTCTGGTTCTGGCAGTGAAAGTGTCAAAGCCACAGCACCCCCGGACTCTCCAGAGGAGCAGTGTTGTTTACAGTGTGTGTTTAAAATAGTATTCCTGCTTAGCTGGGCCTCCCCTTGGGACAGTGTAATCTCAACAGTAACAGAAGATTAATTAAAACTGGTCTCACTGGTGAGGCTGGTGATTCGGGATGGAGCGGGGGGGTACACCCCTCACTGCCCCTACTCCACACAGGGAAGGGGCTAGGTCTGCTGAAAATAATTAGTGTGGCTCAAGGGCAGGCTGACACTTTTGCCTCATTTGTATGATTTTGATTAATACTTTAATTTCACTTCCTTTGAATGCAGGAGAGGTAAGAAATGAATAAGGAAGATAGAGCCTCCCAAAGCCAAAATCAATAAAGAATGAATCTCTTCCCAGTCCAATCGGGCAGGGCTACCATTTTTCACACCTGGTAGGGACCTCTGGATTTATGCCTGTGCTGTGGAAGATGGGATATAGCAAGGGAAGACACAAAGACGTGCCCTAGGGACAGAGAGGGAGCTGGCTTAGAGACAGCGGCTGCAGGAGGGACAGGAATAGGCTCCTTTATGCTGCGGAAAACATCATGAGCTCCCCTCTGACTCTCTGTCCTTTGGTCAAGCTCAACCCTCAACCTCTGTAGCACCTTCGGTGTTTAAAATTGCAATGTCTTGGGCATCAGCCTTTTCCCCTTTAGCCATCCTATACTGGCTCAAGGAAGAACTATACTGGCTTAAGGAGTGAGTGTGATCACCTCACTCTCCAGGTTCTAATATTCCAAGAGTGGACTTCCTGGGGTCCATGACCCTGTCTGGAAATTGTAGACAAAAGTGTGGAGAGACAGTTCAGAGTTCCCTTGTCCTGAAGAGTTTCCACTGCCCTAGTTGATCCCTATCCCTTTTATAAAAAAGTCCGAGTTCCTCAGCATAACGTGCAAGACTTTCCATGATCACACCTCCCTCTGCCTCAGTGATCCTCTTCTATCCTCCCTTACTGATAATATGTGGGGTTGTCATAAGTTGCACCACAGCCTGCTTCCAGAGTGCTCTGCTAGAGCCCAGGGCTCTCCCTCTGTGCGTGGAAGCCCCTGCTTGGACCCAGATCCAGCTTTCCCTTATAGCCCCCAGTCCTGCTAAGTCTTCCCCAGCCTGTGCCCTCCTCTAGATACCCCACAGCACATGAAAGTGAGCTTCTTGGAGGCAAGTACATTGTCTTGCCTACGTCTATATTTTCACTCAGGATTAGGGTCTGGCAAGGTATTGGACTGAACTCAAGAATGAGCAGTGTGACCTTGGGCAAGATCTTTAGTCCATGGCTCTGAGCTTCGACATGGTAAGAATCAAATAAAGTATGTTAAAAAAAAAAAGGAGAAATGCTCTAGAGCTGCTTTTTACTAAGCACTACACTGTTTACTAAGGTAGCCACTAGCTACATAAGGTCATTTAAATTTAAATGAATTAAATGAATTAAAAGTAAATAAACGTAAACATTAACTTTCTCAACCACAGTAGCCTCTGCCTCTCAGGTGCTGGGTACCACATGTGGCTGGTGGTTAATACACCCTGCAGTATACGGTGTATTGTCTAGCTAATGTACTCGCATTGCATAGAACATTGCATTAGGCTTTTCCATTCTGGCAGAGAGCTCGGTGGACAGCCCTGCTCTAGGAAGTCTCCAGATGGCTCCACTGCTAACATTCTGGAGTTATGGAAATCTGTAATTCCAGGGCTGTTTGTTCTCTATCCTGCTGATCCCAGGTCTTCCTTCCAAAGTCACTGGGATTATAGGAACACCAGTTCTCCATTTGCAAGTGTGCTTCTGCCATGCACGATTTGTTGGCTCATTGGCAGTTTCACCAGGGCAGAAGGAAGAAAATGGACAAGATCTTAACCCCTTCCTTTGGGAAATTCAAGCACTTCCCATGCTGTGCTAGGGGTCATTGGATGGGAGAACTGGGGACTCCCAAGTTCCGTGTGGTGTAGGCACATCCAAGCGTGGGTACCCCAATGAATTAAACACACCTCCTAGACAAACGTCCCAGCCTTAAAAGTGAGGGCTTGGAAATTTTCGGGGACAGAACATTTCAGGGAAAGAGGGTTAATCCTGAAAGAAAAGTTAGAGAATTTTTGAAACCAAATCAAGGTCAGGCTTTGGCAAGCCAAAAGAGCATTTTCCAAGCACAAGTCAGTGGGAGGGTTCTCGTCAAAGAGCTGAAGAGCCTTCTGTCAATGCCAGGCCGCCCCCAACTCACCCAAGACTTTAGGCATGCCACATTCTAGTGCTCTGGGCTGAAATGTTCCCCTTCTTTCACTAGAAGGATCAGCAAAATATCTGGGATCACTGGTTTCCAAGTGGTGAGCCTAAGGTTGTCGGCCTGTTTCCTTGCAGCAGCTCTTAGGATGGTGCAGTCAGGAAATTCACAGACGCAAGTGTGGTCAGGAAATTCATAGTTCAGCGGATGCAGTCAGCTCCTTAAAGCACCTCGTGAAGCAATAACTCAACATCGGACCCACACCAACCACTCAAGCCCTTTCTGGGTGACATAGGGAATAGAGATCTTTGCGATCCAAAACCCATGGAGAAAAGGAGCCAGACATTTGGAAATATCCTGAACTCATTCCAGTGCTTGTTGCTGGTCTCTTTCCCATCTATCCACAGTGCTTGGGTGATGGAGGCCCAGCCAATTAGAAATGGATGAATAATAGCCCACAGCATTGTGGTTTGCATAGGTGTCATGCTGACACATCTCTTCCCAGACATCATCTCATTTTGATATTCTCATCAACATCTCCAGGTAGGCAAGGTGGAAATTGTTAGTGTGGCTGCATGACAGATGCAGAAGTTAGCACCATGCCAACTTTGCTCTACAAAAGAGGCAAAGCTGGGTCTCCACTCAGGGCCTGTAGCATATGCTAGTCTCACTGGGCAGCTTTGCCTTGGAATGGCCACCTTTGGGGGCTGAGGGAAAGATGAGTGCAGAAATCAAGAATTACTTCTGTAAAACTGCATGTCATTCCAGAGAGCCCCTGGGCTGGAGCATCTGTTTACCATTGTCAACATATAGAAATGGACAACACAGAGGTGTTGAAAGAATTGGAAGATAAAACCAGTGTCTTTCCATTTTTATGTGAAGGAAGAACTTGGTCAAATTCACTTCCTGTGGACTCAAATTCCTCCTTTGCAGTTGGAGGAGAAGAATCCTCTCCCCACAGACTTTTTTGAGAACAAAAGCAATGTACTGAAGCACGTAGCAAACAGTAGATGCTCAATCAACATCCTTTTTTCTCTTGTTACTTTTTCCTTTTCTTATGCAGGCTTGCAGGGAGAGGCTAGAAAGAGGCAGATGGATGAACAAAGCTACTTGTTGTTGGTCATGGAGTAAGGATTGGAACACCAATGCTTTCAAGAGGTGCAAGACTAGCTCTTCCCAGACTGTGCCGGCCAAAACAATGTTCTGCAGGCAGGAGGGAGGCACATGGGCTTGGCCTGTGAAAACCTACCTGTGTCAATGCTCAGGGCCTCAACAGAGGTCCCAGAACCTTACCTGTTAGCTTTCTCACAGGCCTCACTCCTGTCTCTAGGAAAACTGCCTCATTCATCTTATGTTCTCCAACTGCCTCTTCAACCTATGCCTTCCTTTCCTGCACAGCCCTTCTACCAGGTTGGGGTGGAGGGTGGTGGGTGCCTCCTTGCATCCTGGAGGAGAGAAGATAGGGCCTTGTCCCCCATTGCTGTGTAGTGGGTGAGGCAGGGCTTTTGCATAATTTAGCAAGAACTACATGAACTCACTCTTCTTCTTTGCTGGCAGCCCCGCTCACCTCTCTACCTGTGTTTCTGAAGAGCGGTGATTAATCTCAGAGCTGGGATGAGCACAGAGCGCCAAGTGCCCCAGGATAGGGCAAGGCCTACAGTGAGCCATGCCCAGCCTCTCCTACTAAAGGAAAAACAAGAGCAGCTGCCAAGAAAATCTACCCTCAGATGAACAACTGACTTCCTGTTATGTAGCTCTTTTATCTTCTAGAAAGAAGCCCAGTGGAAGCTGGCAGGCATGGGTTCTAGCCCCAGCTCCTCTTAACATTGTGTGACCTCAGGCAAGGTGTCCCCTATCTCTGAGGCTCAGATAACTCAACAGCAAATTAGGCATAATCTGATTCTTGAATTTGCACATGACCTATGGAAACTATTGGTGGTTTCTCAAAATCTAAAGCAAGCTTGACACATGCTCTTAAATTTTAAAGACATTGCCATCCATTTTCAGAGCTACTTTTGTGGGACCAAATCCATACAACCACATGTGAACAAAGCCTGTGGTTTCAATGTTGAAATAGGCAAAGTCCACATTATGGCTCATGCATTTCTGTTTTCCCATTGTTCTTCATCATCATCTCTTTCCTGCCAATAAGAGTCATAGTAATTTCTCTGTGTTGGGTTCTTCCAATGAGTCAAGTCCTGGTCAAGCACTTTACCTGCCATCTTACTTCATCCTCAGCAAATCCAAGAAGAGGATGTGAGGGCTGGTGGCCATTTATCAATGAGGGAACTGCAGTTCTGAGGAGGAAAAAAGCTACCCAAGCACACTCTCAGTAAATTTGGAGCCCAGAACTGCGAGGACTAAAAGACCATAGTTAGTTGCCGTGGCCTTTGGAGCTCTTTTCTCTCCAGAGTGTCCAAGTCTCGGTCATCCTGGGTTGTTCTCTGTTCAGCTGGGCTCAGTGCAGGATGTCTGCAGCTCATAGATAGACGTCCCAGCTCAAGGCTGCACAACGCCAGTCCTCTTCTCTGTGTCCATTTGGCATCTCATCCGGACTCCAGTTCCTTACCAAGCTTCACACCATGGTGGGGTCTCTTGATGTCTGAGGCCATGAGTCCACCAGCAGGAGTTGCTCCTGGGAGCTGCTTCAGATGGGGACCTGGGAAAATCTCCCCCAAAGCCCTGGAAGGCACAGCAAAGGCTGAAGAAAGGGAGTAGGGAGAAGGACAAGGAAATGAGAGGGAAGACATTTTACAACGTATCTAAATGCAAGCATGAGCAACTCCATTTTAAGGTGAGACCAAATGCATTCCAGAAGACACATTTATCCTGAGTTTTGGGATATAATGCCAACACAGAAGCAAACTAAGAGCCAACACTTGAAGTTGATGTCCTTAGTCTAGACAATTGTTTGGTCAATGGGCTTTTTTTTTTTTTTTTTTTTTTT
>NW_016818964.1:6628234-6663234 GCF_001698545.2 Rhinopithecus bieti
TTTTTTTTTTTTTTTTTTTTATGGAGTCTTGCTTTGTCATCCAGGCTGGAGTTCTTGCTCTTTTGTGCAGTGACACGATCTTGGCTCACTGCAACCTCCACCTCTTGGGTTCAAGCGATTCTCCTGCCTCAGCCTCCCAAGTAGCTGGTATTACAGGCAGACACTACCATGCCTGGCTATTTTTTGTATTTTTTTAGTAGAGGTGGTGTTCTACCATGTTGGCCAGTCTCCAACTCCTGACTCTGTGATCCACCCGCCTCGGCCTCCCAAAGTGTTGACATTACAAGCATGAGCCACCATGCCCAACCAATGAGCTTATTAAAAACAATCCTTGTATCTGAGTGTATTATCCAAAACATGATTTAGCTACTATATCCATCTCCTAGCATGCCAGGAGATTCATAGCATTCCTTAAAGGGCAGAGGGAGTGAATTGTCTATAGGCAAATAAATAAGATAATCAAGATTGTGTTCAGTATTACCTTATGTTGTTAAAAATTGCAAAGGCTTTTCTGTACTGTAAGAAAACAGGATGTATGCCAAAGACAGAGCATAAAATCAGACTCTTTTCTAAGCTAGACTTTCATGGCTGAGGCTCCAGGTTGGATGGACAGATGCACTGGATGTAGACAGAACTGCCCTCAAAGTTTTACTTTCCTGCTTCCTCCTTCTGAGTCTCCTGAAAAGTCCCTTAAACTTGTCCGAGTTTCCCTATTTATAATACAAATCACTTTGAGGAATTCTTGAATTTTTATGAGGGTTCAATTGAATAATATATCTAAAGTGTCTGACTCAGAATCTGAAATGTAGAATCGCTTAATACAAGTCATTTTTTTTTTTTTTTGAGACTGTGTCTTGCTGTGTCGCCAGGTTGGAGTGCAGTGGTGCGATCTTGGCTCACTACAACCTCTGCCTCCCTGGTTCAAGTGATTCTCCTCTCTCAGTCTCCTGAGTAGCTGGGACTACAGGCATGCGCCACCACGCCCAGCTAATTTTTGTATTTTCAGTAGAGACGGAGTTTCACCATGTTGGTCAGTATGGTTTCCGTCTCTGGACCTCGTGATTCGCCCGCCTCGGACCCTACAAAGTACTGGGATTACAGGCATGAACCACCATGCCTGCCCAATACAAGTCATTTTCTATCCCTGCCTCTCCTTCTTCCACTCCTTCCTTCCTTCTGAGAGTCCAGCCTGCAAGGTCTAGAGAAGGCTTTAACCTCTGCTAGGATCCACAGGGGAGGGGACAAAAATGCAGTGGTGAGCAAACTCCATGCTGATTGGAAGGAGCAGTGCCACATGGAAGGAGTGCTGGGACCTCAAAGGGGAAGCTTAATGTCAGCCGGTGGGACTGCAGTCACCAGAAGCCACGCGTGTCTTCAGGATGTTCTGCGCAGTGTGACTAGGGCTGTGCCCCGGCTGCCTCTTCAAGCTCCAACTCCAAAGGCCTGGCTTGTGCCATATTCCCTGAGCTGGAACAAAACTCCCATGGCCTTGGACTCCTCGGACTCCACATGCAGCCACCATCCAGCTGGCCTCCGCCCTGTCACTTGCTATTTCTGGCATTTCTATTTTATAAAAGCCTGTGAGCTGGCAGAGAGAGGACTGTCTCGTGCACCCTCTGTCCTAGCACCAGACACAACACTGGCTTGTTATTGCCATGTGGGTAGAAGCACAAACCACCCGGGCAACAGTGCCACATTTCAGCCACTTTTCTCCTTCCAGGAGGTCCAAAGTCATATGCTGTTGTCTTCATGGAGACAGACAAGTCATCACAGAGCTAACATCAGGCTCTGATATGGCCTAGGCGTTGCCGCAGCTCATTGGCTAAGTCGGCCAGTAACAAGCCTGCAGCCACTGTCTCCATCACCCATGCACTGTTCAGCACTGGGTAACAGTCACTGAGTGAGACAATCGCACAGAAATTAGGGTCTAGCTAGGGAGGGCAGGGGTGCTAGACATTAAATAAACACACACACACACACATTTACATTAAAGTCCAAAATCAGTGTGGCCATCTCTATAAGTAGGACTAACAGGAGAGAGAAGATACATTTAGAAGGAGTTGTGAAGGGATGTGTTTCAGCCATATTGCAGCAATGGGCTTGGGGTAAGGATCTCTGGAAGGCTATTGCACCTAGAAGTCCATATCATTAGAATTCAGGGCTGGGTGTTATGGCTCACACTTGTAATCCAGCACTTCGGGAGGCCGAAGTGGCTGGATCATCTGAGGTCAGGAGTTTGAGACCAACCTGGCCAACATAGTGAAACCCCATCTCTACTAAAAATAAAAAAGTTAGCCGAGCATGTTGGCATGCACCAGTAATCCCAGCTACTACAGAGGCTGAGGGAGAAGAATTGCTTGAACCCGGGAGACGGAGGTTGCAGTAAGCCAAGGTTGTGCCATCACACTCCAGCCTGGGCAACAAGAGCAAAATTCTGTCTCAAAGGAGAAAAAAAAATTGAGCCACAGAATTTTCATAGAGGGAGCTTTTGGTTTTACACGGAAGGAAAGTAGGGAGGTCAGGAGAGGAGATTCCGCCCATCAGCCCACCAGAGGCCATGCTGCTCAGCTCTGGCTTCTACTATTCTGAGTACAGGAAATGTTGAGTCAAAAATTTTAGCAGATATTTTTATTTTCTCTCACACTGGATTCTGGGAGCTTGAACTGCCAGGACGTCAGTCAAGAGAAAGCGTCGGACACCCGAAATGACATGCAGACTTGCTAAAGCTCGTCTCACACACAGCTCTGCATCTATCCTTTTAGCCAGATTTCCTTTTCTCAGGCTGAGTCAGAAATTAAAATATCGAGGCTGTGCTAAGAGAATGGGGTAGAGCAACCAAAGACTCTGGGGCAAACCAGATAAGGACTCTGGGGAGTCGCTTGTGAAAAGTCACTTACCCTCCCTGAGCCTCAGTTTCTCATCTGGATTTGATGAGAAATTAAAATGGATTTGATAAAGCCGATCTCTTGCGTGATCGTGAGGACTAAATATGATGAAGTGCTTAAAAGCCCCTACTTAATTCAGGTATTGAAAGCATCCTGGCAATTTGTCTGTATTTATAAATGGACCTAAACTTTGTACTTTTAATAGATTAGTTTCCAACATAAAGTCTGTGGGAATCAGCCTCTGAAATTAAACTCACTTTCTCATTGGAACTTTTAAGACCAGGATTTCGTCATTCATTCCCCCACCGTGCAGATGGAGAAGCAAGTCAGAGGTAAGCACGTGCCTCGGGCACATGTGGAATCACATTCAGAGTTGACGTGAACATTTTTGGCTCTCAGAGATGCCTCTAGAATCCCATATTAAAAAAGCCTCTTGTTGACATAGAAAACTCATAAGCAAAGCTGTGAGTCAGCCAGGATATATCCTCAAGGTGGGCTCAAGTTCAACACACATGAAAGAGAAAGATATTTAGTTAGCTTTCTGAAATCCTTCTCATCTTAGGCCATTCCTCCACTGTAGAAGGCAACAAGATGCCTTGAAAAGAAAGTGATGTTAACCAGACTTACCTTCACATCCCCTACTGAGACCTTTCAACCTCTATGGCCTCGGGCACAATAATTTACTCTACTGCACCTTCGTTTTCTCATCTCTGAAATGGGAATAATGGTAAGTCTTCTTTTAAGAGCCAAATTGGATAAGGCTTGTGGAGTGCTTAATTAATGTCATACCCATTTCCTGAGATGGCATTTTTTTTCCCCCAGGCCATGTGATTTAAACCCAGAGCAGACCTCACTCTCTAGTGAAGCAGGACATCTAGAACTTTAATGTGCATAGAAACCACATTGATGGGGGAGGTGGGGGCTTGTTTAAATGCAGATTCTGATTTAGCAGGTCTTGGGTAGATCCACACATTCTACACATGTAGCAAACTCCAGGTAACATAGCTACTACTGGTCTAGGAATCTCACTTTGAGAAGCAAGACTGTGGTGGACCCCAGGAATGAAGAAAGATAGGACAAGTAAGTAAGGAGCTGCGGGTTTGGTTCATCTTCATCCTATACAAGCTCCATGCATGCACGGAAGTACAGACACATGTGCAGACTCATACATGCATGCTCACACGAACACACCCACATGCATGTCCAGGCACAGGCTCACACACATGCACACAGCAGGCCCTCACCTACAGATAAATACATATGCATATGTACACACCTCCCAAGTGCATACTCAACTACATGCAGGCTCACAGTCACACGTGTGCATGCAAGCACAAACATGCACCTGCAGACACATACATGTGTGTCCACACAAGCGTGCCTATGGGCACAGACTGCCGCCTAGCCATCCTTCCTCTCAGTTCGGGGCTGTTTTTCAGCACAGAGTTTTCATGAATGGGCTCTACAGAGGAATTCCTACTTTCACCCTAGATGGGTCCTGCACTGATTCCATCCACATCTCTCCGTCCCACCTCCTTATTTTACCTGAAGTGACAATGCTGAGCCTGTGACCCCAATGGCCAATGTGTTTGCTCTGAGAATGGAGCAGCCAAGAAAGGGACCTGCTGCTGGTTGAGAAGATCTACCCTTATTTCCACATTTCTCCTCTGGCTAAAAATGAGGACAGTGTTCCACAGTCTGCAGCTGGAGCTCTTCTTCTGTCTGTCACAGGGCATCCCTGTTCATGGGCAGGTCTTCCCTTCTCTAGCCCTTCATTTTCACCTCTGTAGTAATAATAGGCGTTATTATAATAGAAGTTGTAGCTTATTGCTCATTTATCACCATGCTGAGTATTTTACATGTTAATATGAGTTCTTATGATTCCTGACCCCATCCTTGTGAGAAGGCAATATTATTATCCCCATTTGCAAGTGAGGGAAGTGAGGCCCACAGACACTGGGGTAACCTTTCCAGGCTGCAATGCCGGGAAGAGGGAGAGCTGATTCCGACCTTGCATGCTGACCTACCACACTCAGGCCTCAGACTAGATGATGAGTGGCACGATCACCTCTCCCTCTCCCTCCTCACCCTTTCCTCCATGTCTATTTCTGCAGTGTCATGTCTTTCTTTGTTTCTCCTTTTCTTTTCTTTGCCTTCATTTTTATTCTCGTCTTCTCCTTTCTTCTCCTTACTTCCTTCTTGCCTTTTCTTGCGTGGTTCCTTGCTTGCTGCTATCCTCCTGTTTCTATCCACTTTGTCCTGGATGCCCTATGGCTGAGCAAAATAAACACCAACCTACTTAAAATGAATTTAGTGCTGAGAGCTCCATTGGCACGAGAAGGGGAAGTCTATAGAGTGAGGACATTTCTCAGTCTGTAAAATGACTGAGAACTTTCCAGGTGTCCACAGAGTTGACCCACTCAATCCTCAAGTGCTCAGAGGACACAATTTCACTGAACAGTACCTGCCACCATTGTGTGGGATTTCTACCTAGCACTGGCTGTATACTAAGGACATTATGTGAACTTTATCCTCTGGGCCTCAAAACAGCCCTCATACGTGGATGTGACAGTGTTCATCCCTTAGATGATGACCCTGAGTCTCAGGGTGGGAGGAGATTGTACAAGGTGGTCCAGGGAAATATGAGCCAGGGGTGGAGCTGCCTGATTGACTCTGTTGCCTTACGTTGTTTTTCATCTTTTAAAGGAGACAAAAGGGAACAAAAATAAGAAATTACTTAGAAAATTTTGCGATGAGAAGCATAGATGGTCATAGTCAAGAAGGAGAACAAAAGCCTGTTTCAAAGATGAGGACCCTGAGCTCTGAGAGGGGAAAGAGTTTGACCAGTACTTGGAGGCCTCACCCAGGTTCCCACCACCACCAGGGACCCTCATCATCACTACACAAACCTATGACATCTTCTCCAATGTAATGCCATCGTGGGAAATGAGCTGCAAGTCAGTGTTCTTACCTATCTTTGACCATGTAACATGCGCATGTGCACGCGTACGGGCGCGTGCACACACACACACACACACAATTTTCGATATTCTCATCAACATCTCCAGGTAAGCAAGGTGGAAATTGTTAGTGTGGCTGCATCAAAGATGCAGAAGTTAGTACCATGCCAACCTTGCTCAGCAAAGGAGGCAAAGCTGGGTCTCCACTCAGGGCCTGCAGCACATGCTACTCTCACTGGGCAACACTACTTTGGAATGGCCACCTTTGGGGGCTGGGGGAAAGATGAGTGCGTGAATCAAGAATTACTTCTGTAAAACTGCAGGCCATTTCAGAGAGTATCTGGACTGGAACATCCATTTACCATTGTCAACATATAGAAGTGGACAACACAGAGGTGTTAAAAGAATAGTGCGACATGTTAGCTTGATCTTACTTCGTTGCACCCTTCATGATGCTGCTATTTTAGTATGTCATCCTCTAGTTACCCAAAACTTCCCCCATCATCTTATTATTGCAGAACCCCGGGTCTGGTTTCATGCAGATCTCCCCGTGTTACTCACTGTAGAAAGATGATCAAACACAGAGTTTTTAGGACACTGGTGTGACTTGGCTTCACGGCCCCGTCTTTTGTTATACATTTATTAGCCAAGATAGATATTTCAAGAACACAGTCAGGCATGTACACTGGGCCAAGGCATTGCTGCCAGAAGCTAGGCTCTTCCATGATGAAATGTTTATAAGGTGATAGCTCTGTATAGAGTCGTCTCCCTGAAATTCACATAAGTAGCGATTAAAACCACTGCGGTCTAGCCCTATTTATCTTTTGGCCTCATCTCTTCACTGCTCCTCACCATCTTTTCTCGAAGAAGTATGGTTTTCCTTACAATTCCCTAATTGAGTCATGCTGGTTATAGACTTCCGTGCCTTTACTCATCTGCTCATTCTGCCTAGAATGTCATCTTCTCATTTTCAAGACCAACCAACTCAAGGATCCCTCTGACAATGTCACATCCTTCATCACAGCCCACCTTTTTTTATTTTCTTTTGAGACTCTGTCACCAGGCTGGAGTGGAGTGGCACGATCTCGGCTCACTGCAACCTTTGCCTCACAGGTTCAAGCCATTCTCCTGCCTCAGTCTCCTGAGCACCTGGGACTACAGGCGTATGCCAACACAGCCAGCTAATTTTTGTATTTTTAGTAGAGACGGGGTTTCACCATGCTGGCCAGGATGTTCTCGATCTCTTGACCTCATGATCCACCCACCTCAGTCTCCCAAAGTGCTGAGATTACAGACATGAGCCACTGTGCCAGGCCCATAGCCCACTTTTAACTCACAGGTGCTGATCTGCTGTCCTGTCCGCTGCAGCACATGGACTTTTTTCTCAGCCCTTATCTCCCCCTATTACTGTGATTTTCTCCAACCTGTCTTCTCCACGTGCTCATGAATTCCTGGAGATGATGGAAAATCCCTGAATCCTGGCACAAAGCCCAGGGCCTGACATGGAAAGGCATCTATGAAGTCTGGTTGAATAAAGGAGTGAATGAATGAATGAATGAATGAATGAACAAAATTAGCTAGATGTAGTGAGGCCTGTTCCACAAAACCACAACTGAAGGGTTTTGGAGAAAGCCTCAGTCTGCAAGGATGTCTAGATCTTTATTAGGCCTGGTCATTGGTGGGACTTGAACCTCAGAGCCCACCACTCCTATCACCTCTTCCCCCTCTCTTCTGCTCTGCTTCAAATGGACCCAAAGATGAATTAACTCAGAGAAATTCCCAAGTCTTCTTTCTATCCACATCCAGGTTAACATTGCCGGAAAGTGTTTTGCCTACCGAGGACTTGCCCTTCCCAACATCATTCTTGGTATGTGCTCACATTGACTCCGTATTGAGAGCACTACGTTTTATTCAATGCAGCAGCATAGCACAGTGGGTACACACACAGGCTGCAGAGTCTGACTACAGTTGTTCAAATCCAGTTTGAACCACTTCTCAGCTGCGTGGCACCAAATGTGTTGTTCGACCTTGTGAAGGCTCAGCTTCCTTGTCTGGAAAATAAAAAACAAAAACAATGTAACCTCATAGGATTTTAGGAAATTCAGAGATAGTTCAGGGAATGTTCCACGCATAATGAATGTTCACTGTGGATGATTTGTTAGTTAGTTTGCTTGAATCATGATCATTACTGGGACTCCAGGCCTCATCAGGTCGACATCTAGTCCTGTGAGCCCTGAGCAGAGGACTCAGTCATGCTGTGTGGGATTTCTGGCCTACAGAATACAGAGCTAATAAATGGGTGCTGTTTTGTGTTGCTATGTTTGTGGTGACTTGAGGGAGCTCTAGCAATCTGGAGTTGGAGATACTCTAGGCCTAGGCTGGAGGAGGCAGGGATGGGTTAAGGGAGATGCACGCATTTGTTTGCTTTTGGTTACAATGATTGCAAAGACAGCCCCAGAGCTAGAGGTAAGGGTGGAGACCACTGAAGGAGGCCAGCTCTCAGGGAGAGAGGCGTAAGGTTAGAGGTGTGGCAAGCACTCCACAGGGAGATTCTCTAATCAAAACAAGCTCAGGGGGATTCCCGGAATGATTGTATTAATTAGGTTACCCTTCATGATCAGCAATTGAGTCTTGGAGAAGGAGCAGAACTAATATTTACTGTGTTCAGCCTACTTGACAAAGGGATGTGTGTGTATTTATGTGCACATGTGTGTACACATGTTGGAAGTGGTTGAAAGGGAGAGGGATGTATTCATGTTCTGTACTTATAGAATATAAATGAATAATAGAAATTCTCACCTCATGTCTGTATTGGTTTCTCATCCTGCCTCCTAGAAATTATTTTTCTTTGGACCGACTATTTACATCTACAACATGGAATACATGAATGCTAGTTTTTAAGAGATAGATAAAGCATCATTGGTCAAGAATACAATATGAAGAAAACCTCCACCAGACCCAAGACACAGAGCCAGAGAGATTCAAAGGTTCCAATTGCATTGATTTCCACCTCCCCATTTTCCCCAGAGGTGGGGCTGTTACTGACGCCACTTGAATTCTGTAAAATTCCCATTCAAGGCCCAATGATCCGAATATACAGAATTCACAGAATCAAAACCCACTCACATCTGGCCAACTGCATTCACTCATGTAGAATGATCATGGCTGTTAAAATATGACTCTGCAAGGGTACCTCTGTTCCCTGCATTACCTGTTGTCATCACTAACTGAAGAATGGGAGGTGGGTTTGGCCACAGTTATGGGGATGGACAAAACGGACAGTGGGGAAGGGATACTAGAGCAAAGTCTGAAGATAAATATTTTTCCTTGGGTGATGAAGAATAAAGAATGTTCAGTGACAGGCCGGGCGCAGTGGCTCACGCCTGTAATCCCAGCACTTTGGGAGACCAAGGCAGGCGGATCACCAGAGGTCAGTAGTTCGAGACCAGCCTGGCCAACATGGTGAAACCCCGTCTCTACTAAAACTACAAAAATTAGCAGAGGGTTTGCAAGCGCCTGTAATCCCAGCTACTCAGGAGGCTGAGGCAGGAGAATCACTCGAACCCAGGAGGCAGAGGTTGCAGTGAGCCAAGATTGCACCACTGCACTCCAGCCTGGGTGACGGAATGAGACTCTGTCTCAAAATAAAAAATAATAATAAAAAAAGAGTGTTCAATGAAAATGGGGACAGACAGTGAGTAGGACCATACTGCAGACATTTTAAAAACCTAAGAAAGGTACTTTGCTGGCTGGAATTAGCAGTGGGGTGCCACAAAAGTTATTGTTCAGAAAACAGATCAGAACAGAATGTTCAGTGGAGGAATTGGAATTGGTGTCCCTCCAGTGAGGCAGCCCTCCATGGAGGCTCCGCCCCAGAAAATATCAGAGAGGAGCTCAGCCCTCTCACTCCTACTTCCAGAACAATGACAACGCTTTCTGTATATGGCCCTAGACCCAGCCCTGAGCCAGAAAAGAAGATGGAGAAGGGAACAGGGACAGGTTTCTGTCCTCACAATTGCCACACTTTAGTAATTTTGGGAGCTGTGCCCATCTGCAGTTCCAGCTAAAGACTTGAACCTTGTAGTCCACAGTATCCTGGGTGCCCCCGACACCCATGCCTGTGAAGTTATATGAGTTAATTCATGAAAACTTTTTGAATCAGGACCTGGTAAATAGTAACCTACAAAACCTGGTATTAACATTGTTTTGTCCTTATCGTTATGATTTCCTGTCAACAAACTCTACCCCTATCTCTGAGATTTGTGTGAACCATCAACTGTCTCCCGAAGCCATCTAGCCAGCCAGTCTAGTGGTCTAACCACTCTGAAGAACGGGCTGCTGGATATCACAATGCACTTCAGAGTATGTGAGTTTCTGATAAGCCCTGATACACAGAACACTGTCTCAGCCACTGTGGCCTACACCTGCTTGACTTTTATATATATATATATAAATATATATATATATAAACACTATTATTATATATAATATATATGTAAAATCACTATTATTATATATAATATAATGACTATTATTATATATAACATATAATGACTTATATATAATTATTATATATTATATAAATATATATAATGACTTTTGGTCTCATACAGAAATAGAGGTTCACAAGTCTGAAATTTTTTTCTCCTTATTCAATGAGCCTTTCCCTGAACTCTGCATGGATTAGAAAAATAACATCTCTCATCTGTCCTTTTATGCGGGACCAGGGAAACAGGATGGCTCATTTCACTAGTAAAAGCAACAATGATAGGGCCCCTCTGGACAGCCTTTTGGATCTTGTAAACTCTTCTGTACATGCTCACAACAACCACATGAGGTTGGCATTGATAGTCCCACTTGCTATTGGTGGAAGTGTGGCTCAGAGAGGCTGTGTGCCCTACTGGAAGTCACAGAGCTAGAAAGTGACCGGCAGGTGCCTACATTTATGTTGTCTAAATTTACAACCCATGCTGTTTCAAATATTTCAAAGTGCTTCTAAAATTAGAAATTCCAGGTGACTTATAAATTGTGAGTTGGGGTATTTATATACGTGGAGGAAAACAAGTCCCTGTCGATGTGACATGTAATTGAAATCAACCATAACTTGGCTCAGAGATGGGGCTCTGTGCAGGTGGTAATCCAAGTTGCTCTGGAAGGTGAGAGCTGTTACTGCCATTCCTGATGTTAATAGTGGCCTCAGCTTATACACTGGAAGAGCCTCCATCAGAAAGAGAAGAAGATGCTGGAGGCTTCAGCAGACGGGCTGTTTGCCTCTCACTGAAAAGAACAGCATCGTATCAGGGTCTGCTGGGGTTTAACAAAGCCCAGATAGAGACGAGAGTTGCCGCACAATCCATAGGAGAAAAATTAAGCAAACGCAAACCTTTCTTGGAGAGCAGAGCTTCCATATAAAGATTGCCACTTGGTTGCTTGTTGGCACCTCTCCGCGATGGCAGGTTTTCACCCGAAACCACCAGAGCCCGCCCCGCCCCTTATCTCTGCGCTGGCCCTGGCGGAGACTGCAAAGAACAAAACGCACACCGTCACGGTGCTTCCAGTCCACGGCCCCTAAAATAACTTCTCGTTCTTTGAGTCTTGGGAAGAAGAAAAACACTTGGTTTGTGTGAGACATTCAGGTTGCGTTGTTCTTTGTGGTTGTGGTGGTGTTTTTTTCCTTGCTGAAAGGAGAAAGTTAACATTTGTTCCTCAAAACAAGTCTCTTCTCCATCTGGAATCAATGGGGGGGCCCTCAGCGGATCGCCCCTGAGGACTGGCTGATGTTTATAAGATCGTAATCCTGGGGGGGACGGGCTGGCTTAGGAGGCTGGTAATGGGATAAGAAACCTCTCCTCTCCAGGGCACCAGCTGGAACCCAGCCCAGGCTCTTAATGACGGGAAGTCTCCAGCTAGCGGATCAGGAGACTCACTGTGAAATGAGCTGGCGGGCTGAGGCCAAGGTGGCTCCGGCTCCACCTCCCCCATCCCATTCCCTTTCGGGTTCAATGTCAAGGATTTCCACATTATGTTGAGGAGGCGCTGGGTCTCAGGGTTGAGCCAGCGATTAAGGGGTTGGTGTGGCTGAAAGGCAGGAAAAATGGGAATGAGTTTGTTTACCATTACAAGGGAACACATGTTGTTTGAGCACCTACTGTGTGCACCTGGCATTGTGCTAGAACAGAGAACATATTATTTCATTTCATTTTCACAGCAGCTCTGAAGCTGGTAATGTTGTCCTCACCGGGACAGATGAGGAAGCTGAGGAAAAGAGAGTTTCAGAAATGTAAGCCCAGGTTGCACAGGTAATATGCCTTTCTGATTCAAGAACCTAGTCTTTCCACTGCAGACAGATGATACTGAGCTCCCTCCACTGCTGGAAGTTTCCTACCCATGGTAGACACACACACACACACACACATACACACACGGCCTTCATCAACAGCAGCACTCCAATCATGCCATAAAAATTGCTCACAAGTCACAGAATCATTTTATGTTTATAGCTTATAGCACAGATTAGCAACTTTTCCTTTCTGTAAAGAGATAGAAGCTGGTAAGTAGTTTCTTAGTTTCTGCTTTGCTGGCCACTTGGTCTCTGTCTTGACTACAAACCTTTGTCACTGTGGCAGCAAAGCAGCTCTAGACAATACATGAACCTGGCTATGTTCCAAAAACCTTTACTTAAAAACACATTTGATGATGGGTTGGACTTGGCCCATAGGCCGTTGTTTGCCAATGCCTGACTTAGAAGAATTATTCCTGCATTTAAATAAATCAGGAAAAGGCTTCTTGGAGGAGGTGCTATCTAAGGTAGGCCTCAAAGAACAGGTGGAATTTGGAATATGGAACTGAGGAAAGGGGTAGATGTTATGAGAAAGAGACCAGAATGGAAGAAGGCATAGAAAAAGCAGAGGAGACACCACTCAAGAGGAAGGACCAAGCTGGCTGAGGAAGTGCCTGAATGCCTGCTGGGGAAACACAACCCAATGGTCTATGATCCCCACCACTCTTGCAAACATTCCAAATCCTTTGTCTGAAAAAATGTTAGAACATGAGTCTCCGATGGTTTAAATTTGGTTTTAAAAATGGGAAAATAAAAAGAATGTTATGGAAGCACAGGGGGGTATGTGCTTGTGGAACCAGGTGGGTGCAGTGGCCTGGATGTAAAGCTGAGGACAGAGGTCTATGGAGAGAAATGTGTAGAGCAGAAGGCTGAAAAATATGCAAAGGTGAGGATTAACTGACCTTAGTTTAAAATACACCTCTAGCTGTGGGCTTACTTAGCTTCTCTGAACTTCAGCTTTGTCCTGTAACATTGGGCCAACGATGTGCACCATACAATGATCTGCACGTGTGATGCTGGTGACAGGAGATGGCACATACGACACATGTAGTCCATGCTGGGGATATATGAGAACTGTATTAGACAGGGTTCTCTAGAGGGGCAAAACTCATAGGATATATGTACATATGAAAGGGAGTTTATTAAAGAGAATTGACTCACAGGGATCACAAAGTGAAGTCCCACCATAGATCGCCTTCAAGTTGAGGAGGAAGAAAGCCAGTAGTAGCTCAATTTGAGTCCCCAAACCTCAAAAGTAGGGAAGCCGACAGTGCAGCCTTCAGTCTGTAGCCAAAGCCAAAGGCCCAAGAGCCCCTGGCAAACCACTGGTCTAGGTCCAAGAGTCCAAAAGCTGAAGAACTTGCAATCGGATGTTTGGGGACAGGAAGTATCCATCACAGGAGAAACATGAAGGCTGGAAGACTCAGCAAGACATCTAAGTCATCTCCTGTTTCTTCTGCCTGTTTTTACTTATTTTATTTATTTATTTTTTTCGAGACAGAGTCTTGCTCTGTCACCCAAGCTGTAGTGCAATGGCGCAATCTCGGCTCACTACAAGCTCCATCTCCAGGGTTCAAACAATTCTCCCACTTCAGCCTCCTGAGTAGCTGGGATTACAAGCATCCACCATTATGCCTGGCTAACTTTTATATTTTTGTAGAGATGAGGTTTCTCCATGTTAGCCAGGCTGGTCTTGAACTCCTGATCTCCCAAAGTCCTGGGATTACAGGCATGAGCTATCGTGCCCAACCATACCTGCTTTCTCTAGCCATGCTGGCAGCTGACTGGATGGTGCCACCCACATTGTGGGTGGGTCTTCCCGAGGGTGGGTCTGACTCAAATGTTCACCTCTTTTGGCAACACCCAGAAACACCCAGATATGCCCGGAAACAATACTTTGCATACTTCAACCCAATCAAGTTGACACTTAATGTTAACCATCACAGAGACTATTTAAAAGGGCAGGAAGACTTTTTCTTGCCAAAGTCTGAGGAGTGTGCTTCTTGTACAACAGGTGCTGTGGAATAGCTCTCCTGATTCAAGGCCAGAACATTCTACCTTCAGCTGGGATATTTGGAGGTGGTGAGAGTTGGCATGAGGGCCTTTTGATTTTACCTGGGAAACCAGCAGGAAAAGTGGCTGTGTGTGTACACATCACTTGCTTGCTACGCACCAGCCCTGTCTTAAACATCTCAGGCTCTGCTCTTCCTCTCCACCTTTGCATGAACTCTTCCTACTGTAACAAGAAACTTTTCCCTTCTTCCTCTTTTTGCAAACTTCCAGGGCCCAGGACAAAGTCTGCCTTCCTGGGGAAAAGTCTACTGGGCTTCACTCTGTCTACGTGGAACCTTTGATAAACTCCAAGCCTCTTAAGAGCAGGTTTTGTTACCTTTGTGACAATAGCCACCAAATTAATATTTCAAGTATATTTGGTACAAATAATTGCACAGATCAGAGAACAAACAAAAGTGAAGATAAATTAGCCACTTTTTCTTCATTGCCTTGTATGTAATGCATCTTGGTAGGGGTTTTACGATATTGCCTACTCTTTACAACACCCAACTTAGTAGGGATCATTTTCCTCATTGACAAGGCAGGAAGCTGAAACTCAAGGTGACAGAGCATCACAAATCTTGCCCTTACATTTGCCTTCTTTGGAACTATAAGTCTTTAAGTAGGCTGCCTTCTTTTTCAGCACTTGAGTATGAAAACACACAAATAAACATGCTCATTGGCACTGTTCCTGGTACAGAGCTGTGCCCAGTTGGAGAGGCCATTTTGAGCAGTGTCCTTGGAGTTCACTGTGTCAACCCTGACACATCAGGCACCTTAAATGCACATAAGGGCTAATAGACCTGGCAGAACTGAATTTCTCTTGCACTTGAGAATTCATATTCCCTGACAATAAGGGATCTAGAAATGGAGACATCTTCCAAACGCACATGTTTGAATGTGATGGGAACAATAGTGTCATCCTTGAACCAAGGGGCAGGCAGAGTGTTTGCTGGGAGTGTGTGGTTTTTATCCTGCATTTGAGTCATCATGAAGCAGTTCTTCACACAAGGAGCAAGATGTTGTTCACTGTGTATTCTGTTCAGCTGTGCAGTGAAGAGGAGAAAGACAGGTACTGGGTTGGGTGGCAGCAGTTGTGTGGGGAGCCACTGAGTCTCTGTGATGAGACATTGCAATAGGCACAATCAAGGCACCCTAAAGAGGCCCCACTTTAGTCCCCAGGACCCATGAATATGTCCTGTTATGTGAATAAAGGGACTATGCAGATGTAATAAAGTTAAAGACCTTGAAATGGGAAGATGATCCTAGTACAGCTGGGAGGACACTAAATATAGTCACAAGGGTCCTTAAAATCCCTGAACCATTCCTGGCTGAGTTCTGAGTCAGAGGGAGAGAGGACCATGAAGAAGGGTCAGAGAGAAGCGATGTTGCTGACTTTGAAGAAAGAGGAAGGGGCCCGTGAGCCAAGGGATGTGGGAGGCATCTGTGACCTTAAAATGGGAAGGACACATTTTTCCACCTAGAGCTTCCAGAAAGGAATGCAACCTTCGGGAATCTTGATGTGACCCCAACGAGACCCATGTCTGATGTCTGTCCTACATAGCTGAAAGAAAATAAATTTGTATTGCTTTAAGCCACCCAGTTGGTGATAATTTATTACAGCAATGAGAGAAGACTCATACAAACATTTCTTCTGAAGCTTATCCTGCAAACAAACCAACACACACACAAACCAACACACACATAAAACAGTACAAGGTCTACCTTAGCCATGGTTACCTAGTGCTATATAGGATGTGACCCACAATGCCCTTGACCTAGACAGAAACTTTCCAGAAGGGAGCAGTGAAAAGAGGCCATCCACACGAAGAGACGTGAGCTGACCCTTTGTGGTTGGGTCTAGGGAACACTTATCCCTATTATGTCACAGGTTTATCCTGCCAGCACTGGATTGCAAAAGGCAGTATGGGATTAGGAAACACTCATGAAACTTATAGTCAGACAAGCCTGGGGTAAAGTTCTGCGTTATCCACTCACCATCTACAAGGTCTCCCACAGTCTTGCTCAGCTTAACTGGGGAATAACAGTATATAACTTCTGGTTGGTTTGAGAATTTCACAAGATAAGTAATCTATCTATCTATGACCTAATCGTTGCTACTAGAATCTAGTAGATGCTCAATAAATTATACTATTTTTATTATTTTACCATTTCCCTTTAGATCATGGCTTCATTTTTTACCAAGTATGGAAAACAAGCCATTTAAGTACTTCTTATAAGTTTCGAGTGACAATTAGCAAGGCTTTCAAACCACAGTATTTCCTTTTTTGAATTTTTTAAAATATTTATTAAAATGACAGATGAATGTAATTTTAAAACCAAATGATAATACAAAGATTAGGACATGAAATGAGAGTTTCCTCTTCAACCCAACCCATCTTCCACATTCCTGCTTTGCAGAGGCAAGAATATTACTGGTTTTTATAATATTTACTTTCAATTTTCTAAACAACATCCTTATGAGACTGACGTTTATTGGTTTTCTTTTTTAAATATTATTTACTTCATGCTGTGAGAGATGTTGATCTAACTCTCTTCAAATACACACAGACACACACACAAACACACACACACACACACACACACACACACACACACACACCTCCCATGTAGTTTTAATTTAATTTTTTGATAAGTCAGAAGTATTTGGACAAGTCAAATATTGAATCACATAGTATACTGAGCCTCATAGTAGACTACAATTACACATTCGTGATGGTGAAGCTATTTTCTCTGGAGTAAATTGCTATTTATTATTCTTATTTGTTGTTTAATTTTCTAGATAGTTAATACTTATCCAGTTTTTTTTTTGTTTTTTTTTTTTGTTTTTTTTTTTTTTTTTTTTTTTTTTTTTGAGATGGAGTCTCTCTCTCTCTTCCAGTCTGGAATGCAGTGGCACAATCTTGGCTCACTTCAAGCTCTGCCTCCAGGGTTCACACCATTCTCCTGCCTCAGCCTCCCGAGTAGCTGGGACTACAGGCACCCACCACCACGCCCAGCTAATTTTTTGTATTTTTAGTAGAGACAGGGTTTTACCATGTTAGCCAGGATGGTCTTGATCTCCTGACCTCATGATCCTCACCACCTACCTCGGCCTCCCAAAGTGCTGGGATTACAGGCGTGAGCCACCACACCAGGCTTACTTATCCAGTTTTTACCTTTAAAACTGCTGTAAGACAACTCACAACATAGACAAACACTAGTAATTTACTACTACTGTTTTTTTTTTTTTTCTAAAACTACCCATCCTTGATTCCTCTGCCCTGCTCCAATTGGACTGATTGTTTCCTAGGGTGGCTGCTTAAATTTAAGCTTGGACTTCTTTTTGCTCTCATCTTGGGATTTCTTTTTTCCCCTTTTCTTTGTTTACTTCCCCTCTCATTAATTCTGTGTCTTCTTTATTACTGGCCTGATACCTTATTATATCAGAGAATATATTCTAGAAGCTTCCTAAGAAGGCAATACATACTTTGATTGCTTATGATTTTTAAAATATCTTTATTTTATCTTTACCTTGATTAGAGTTTCGATGGGGTATAATTTAAGGTTGAAATCATTCTCTCTCACAATAAGAGAAGCATTGTTTGCTTTCTAATTTCCAATGTCAGTCATTAGAAATCCAGTGGCCTACAGTTTTCTTATTTGAATATTTACTTTTGTTCTGAAAGTGTATAGGATGCCGTGTTTATTCTGAAGCCCCATGCTGATGTGCCTTGATGTGGATGGTTTCATATTAACTCTACTGGTCACTTTAAGAAGATGAAATATATTTAAAATGAAAACCCGTGTGTTTCATTTCTAAGAAATTTTCTTGCATTATGTCTTGAAAATTTTTCTCCTTTCTTTCCCCTTCTGTTCTCTTTTCCTGCAACTGATATGGTCCAAACTTTTGGTTTCTTAGATTTATCCATTGATTTTTATTACCCCATTTTCTATATTCTTGACTTTTTTGTTTGTTTTCCAAGGAGATTTTCCTAATTTCACCTCTTAATTCTCCTATTATAATTTTTTTTCTATTTTGCTTGTTAGAAATCAAGAGTTATTTATTGAACTCAGAATATTCTGTTATTGCACTCTAACATTTCTTGAATGTAATATTCTTATTTCCCTAAGGATAGGGAAATAATTATAATTATTTGCAGTTTTATTCTGGCCAGCACAGTCTGTATCTCCCTTTACTTTGTTTGTTTGTTTTAGTGACTATTTTATGCTCAGAGCTTTATTAAATGTCTGAAGATACTTGGTTGTCCATTCCTATTTGGGAGTGAGGAAGTAAACATCTAAATAGAATTTTGTTCATGGGTGGGACTTATCCACTGCTGAGCCTCATGGTTGCTTAAATGGAAGACCCTCAAGTATCAGTGCCTGTAGTCTTCTCTTCTAGTCTAGTCAGTTTCTCCCAAGAGGATGCCTAGACGCTATGTGTGATGCCAGCGTTCTGGGAGTCCAGCAACAGAGCAGGGCTGGAGGTCAATGTCCAGTGCCACAGAAAGGCAGCTAACCACCCTAATTGCTTTCTACAGCATGACCTCTGGTTCCAGCTGGGCCTGGCTTCTCTAAGTGAGAGACACTTTGATAGTAACCCTGCATAAGGGGGAAATCTCTGGAGGTTTGAATATCCCTTAAACAGAGGTGAAGCCAGGCCTCCTATTTTCCATTCCGTCTTGCACCCTGGTTCTCAGAAATACCAGCTACCTCCAATTTTTGAGCCTTCTCCAGGTTCTTTGGCACCAATCCTCTTGCTTCTTACTAGAGATGCCTGTAGATGATTAGACTGAAGCTTTTCAGCAAAGCTACTTCAATTACCGTTTGTCAACTCATTTTACATCTTCCATAGCTTTGTGGTCATCTCTCACCTGGTGTTGTTTTCTCTGCTTCCAAAGAGCTTATGTTCTAGCAGGGAAGACATATGCAAGCAAATAAAGTGCAGAATCATATAACGAGTTCACTAATAAAATTGTGAGTAAAGTGAATTACCATTAAAATAAATGGTTATTAACATTCTTCATAGGAGTCAAGGGTGGCTTCCAGGAGAATACAGTATCTATTAGGTTTTGAAGAGTGAATAGAAGTTTTCCAGATGGATAGATAGAGGAAGAACATCTAAGAGGGATGGCCAGCTTGGGAAAAAAATAAAACAGCAGAATAATCTGGTTGAATAACTAGAAGTAGGAAGGCATGATGTGAAGCAGGGGGACAGGGGGAGACCTGGAGCCATGATGGGGCCAGGACATGAGGGATGGTTTGCCATGCTGAGAGGCTAACCTTATTTAGAGGTTGCAGGCAGCCATGAGAGGTTTTAGAGTAGGGGAATCATACAATCACTGCTACATTTTAGAATGACCATTTGTCTAGTGAATATGATATAATGAATGTTCGTATCTTGGGGTATCCTCCATGTGGTAAGGAGCTGTCGCACACAATGCAGACTGATATTTTAGGAAAAAACAAATAAACATCTCTGTGAATGCTTGGCCACAAAAGATAATCGCTGAGGTTATTTTTTAAAGATATCCAATTTTTGAGGTTCCTGAGAGACTTTGAGAATTCATTCTGAGACATACAACCTAGTGGTTTTATTTTTGCCTTTTTTTTTTCCCAAGAAAAGACTCTCTTCTCAACAGTTTAGTTAGGGTACATGTATCATAATCGCCAGGCATGGCATCAAACCTTCTCAAGAGTCTGAAACACCAGTTGTATTTCCTTGGCATCAATCTACTGCAAAGAGGAGGAGACGGGGCATTGAGGTCCTAATATGGGCCAGCATGCACACTAGGCAATGTGCTTGTATTTTTTATTTTCTGGTCCTTTCAACCACCTGTGGGGAATCTCTTCAACCCTATTAAACAGATGAGAAGGCCAAGGTTTGCAAGGTGAGGTTACCCGCTTGGGTTCCATGACTGTCCAGTGGCCAAAGCAAATGGCAGAGAAATGTCTGGCTGCTTCCCTCCCACACCTTCTTACTATTCTATGCTCTGCCCTTGTTATTACAGCAGATTTCCTGAAGATGCATTGTCTGCTTGGCTACATCGATACTTGGAGCTAGGAACCCTACTTAACGTCACCATATGACAGCTGAGCAGCTGAGGAAAACTTCGTTCACATGGCGACGTTATGACTTGATTAAGATCCTGCCATTCAACGATGATAGAACTGGAATTTGAACCCAGAAAACCGGCCTGGAAAATGTGTGCTTCCCCACTGGACTAGGCACCATCTTCTCTCTTTCTTCCTTAAAAGTCCGTGTGGGCATGTCATCACTTCAAGAGTCAAGTTCAAGCTGCCTAGCAAGCGCACAGAGCATTTCGTCTCTGGCCCCTGCTCATTCTGTCTCCCTTTCCTACATCCTGCAAACCTGGCACCTTGCTTGCAAATCCAGGAATCCAGCACACTCTCTCTTTTTACAAACTTTGCTTATGCTGGGGCCCTTAGGGCACCCTGCTAACCCTCACCTTCCAAAATGCCTGGGCATCAGCAATTGATTGTTCCACACAGAAAGAAAGTCAGCTCCTCTAGGAAACCCACTGCAGCCCTTCCACCCCCCACAGGCGCTATCCAAGACAAAATACAGGCTCTCATTGGACCCTGCAGGGACCCAGTGTGTGTCTCTTTTGAACTGAACATGCCCTTTCATAGTCACCTCTTTGATCACCATCTATCACCCCGTGTTAGAAGGTCAAGGACTGTCTGATCAACCTCTGCTTTTACCACTCCCAACACAGACTTTGGCACTTAGAAAGTACTTCAACATATTTGTAGACAGAAAGAAAGAGAGAAGAAAGAGGAAAAGCAAGAAGAGAAAAAAAACAAAACGTAAAACAAAAACGTGAGCTGCAGTTGTCTGACTAATCTAAGCCCTTTTCATATTCATGTTAACATTCATATAAATACTGGAATTCTCACTGCCAAACTCAAGTTTGCAAAGCTTTAGTCTTTCATAAAATTACATCATTTAAGAGGAAATCACCATACTTTTAAAAAGACAAGCCAGATATAATACTAAGAAGTGTATAACAGGCAAAATAATAATAATAATAACATTCAGAAAGAAATGGCCACAAATGTAATATTCACCCTCACACACACATATGTGTGCCAAAAAAGAGTCTGCTTTCACTGGATCTATGGCAACTGAAGTCATTAATTACAACCATTTCTAAATCTACGTTGATCAGAGTGGTAAAGTTTGTAAGATTAACCATGTTAATTGGTCTGTTATGTGAATTCTAAAAATAAGATAATAGTAATTTACATCAAGTGGAAAACAAAACACAGGTAGGAATACTCTTCTAACTACTGGAAAAAAACTTTTTTAGACTAATAAATCGAAAAAAGAAAAAGAAAAGAAAGTAAACCTCTCAAGTGGTTGAACCAGTGTATTGTGGTCTGTTAAGAGAAATATTTTCATTCTCTTTAGTGTCAAAAAAGGAAGACCTTTCTTTGTATTCATTGACCAATATCGCCTTATCCTCTCTCCCTCAACCCCATCTCAGCTTCTGTTAACCATTATTCTCCTTTATAACTCTATGTAATCAACTTCTGTAGATTCTAGACATGTGTAAGATCATGCAGTTATTTGTCTTTCTGTGCCTGGCTTATTTCACATAACATAATGTCCTCTAGTTCCATCCATGTTGCTGCAAATGGCAGAATCTCATTCTTTTTCGTGGCTCAATAGTATTCCATCGTGCATATGTACCATATTTTCTTGATCCATTCATTTATTTTTAAAAAGTCAAGAAACAAAGGAAGGCATTTGTAATGGAGGAAGGATTCTCTCCAAAATTTGCTATGTTGAAAAACATTTTCAGGCTTATGACATGAGGACTATTCTCCTCCTTCAAAGGTTGGCTATTTGCTACAGGAACAAAAGCATACTAGGGTAGTTTGGTCTGACATGGATCTTCCCCTTTAAAGTCAAGCTGGAGGAAGCAAGTTGAAATCAAGATGGATAGGATGAGCAGTACAAAGAAACCTGTTCCACAAACTGAGAAACAAAACGTCATCTACATATAAGTTTTCTACCACTTACTGATTTTGCCTTGCAGGTTAGGCCTTGTCACCTTGAAGTCTTAAGACTCTCACCATTGAGAGTCCCTTGCTTAACTTGCCCTCCAACTACGATTGGCTACTGATCCTCTACTGGCTCCTTTACAAACTCTTTCCTTGAGGGGAAATAGAAAATCCAGGCAGGGTTTCAAGTTTATGTAAAGTCCTGCTGGGAAAACCTTACATTTGATGCTTCTTGTTCCATGAAAAAGTGTTTGGAGTAGACTCCAGGTACTACACATTCAAAAGTAAATAATTTTTTTTTTAAGTCTGACTTTTCTTTGCATGGAAGAAGGGGAAGGAGACCATTGCCGGAGGCTGACTTCGTGTCCCAATGTCTAACATTATAAGAAACTTTATAGTTTTGATAGACTTAATCCCTACCACAGGAATGTATAAAATGGCAGAGTTCAACTGCCAGCAAAAACCAGGACCACACTAGGAAAGTCATCAGCTTTCAAGGAGCTACCTGCCAGGTCCTGTCTGGCAAAAACCCCAGCTAATGAAAAATTGCACAATATCGCAATGTATCAAGCTGGAGTTGGCTTTGCACTGGGTCTAAATGAGGTCTGGAGTGACCATCACTTCTAAGCACGCAGCTTATCATGGCCAAGAAGCTCGACGTCCTTCAGAAGGGATGCGTATGAAGATAAGCTTTCCCAGAAATCCATTTGTGTTTTTGCAAATCCCCTGTGGGTTTCTACTGGTTCTTCTGGCTATCTATGTGTGTGTGAGTGTATATGTCAGTACCTTCTCCTGCTAACATTTCTTTAACGGATTATGACAACTCACAGATCTTTCTTTGTCTTTCGTTAGTTGCTGCCGTTCAGACTGATTTTTGTCTTGCATATGATTTTAATACAGCACTTGTAATATGATTACATTAACTGTTGAGCAATATTGCCTCAGCAGAACCAAACCACAGTGTTCTTTTTTTAACTACACTGAAAATGCCTTAGCTCTATTCACAGCGTTAATTCTTTATTGTCGCCATTAAAGTACATTGGGCAAGTGGATCGTGTTTGAAGACATGTATGTAAATATATATTTGGAAGATTGGCTGAAATGGCTCAGGAGAAAGATGTGAAGGGGATAAATGAGACACATTTTTCTTGAAGTTGAAGAAAAGGTCTCCTTCCTTGCTTTAAAGATTCTGGCAATGTTTTGGAAATGTGCTCTTTCCAGTTTGGCCTTTGGTAGTATGAGCAGAAGTGGTTTCTTTTTACTAGTTCTTCAGAAAGGGAAATCCAATCCAGGATATCCAGGAGTTGCAGCCAGTGAAATGAGGGAAAGAACCTCTTCCACTGTGGTCTGTGTGAAGAAATATCTCTCTCTATGATTCTTAAGGTAAAATTAAGATTACCATTAGAAAAAGAAGAAGAGGAGAAAAAAGAGGAAGAAAAAGGATACATTGAGAAGGAGGACAAGAAAGAGCAGTAGCAAGAAGAAGAAGAAGGGAAAGAGAGGAAGAAGATTTGACTTGATTCCATTCATTTAGTTCTTCTATGAGTGTTTCAGTCCCCTTAGGCAGCCGTAATAAATTACCATGAACTAGGTGGCTTGTAAACAACAGAAATTTGTTTCTTACAGTTCTGGAGGCTGGGAAGTCCAAGATCAAGGCACCAGCAGACTTGGCAAGTGATGAGGGCCTGCCCTCTGGTTCACAGATGACACCATCTCCACATGTCCTTGCATGGTTGAAGGGACAAGGCAGCTCTTGGGTCTCTTTTGTAAGGGCACTAACCTCATTCACGAAGGTGAAGTCCTCATGACCTAATCACCTCCACCTCCTGATATGGTCACTTCGGGGATCAGAATTTCAGTGTGTGAGTCTAGGAGGGACATAAACACTCAGACCGTAGCAATGAGTTCTAGAACTGTGTACATCTGTCCCAATTATTTTATCTGCTTCCTTGTTTTCAGAACAGTTTGATGTCAGAACTTCTATCTGTCTTAATAAAGCAAAAAAGGTTCTACAATTCTGCTAACCACAGGATACAAACTGTACCCCTTACACTGCCTCTTGACATGGAAATATTCTAAGAATTGTTTTCTTCAGACCACATAGCTAGAATTTTTCTTTTGACCCAGAGAATGTAGTGATGTTTTCATTTAGAGAAAATGTGTGTGTGTGTGTGTGTGTGCGCGCGCGTGCTCGCACACATAGAAGGAGTTCTCTACCAGAGGAGACAAACACATTCTAATTTATCTTCTGGTTCCTTCAAACACTCAAACCCAAATGGCTGAGACTTGCTTATTTTTTATTGTTATTTCTTCTTAACATATTATGAGTATACCATATGTGAATACATACTTTTTCTGTGAATTTTTGTGTCAGGTTCATGTCTGATGTTTTTTTCTTGACTTAGAGACTACAGATATGATATGGACAACAAACGATGACCCCATCCTTATATCTCTGGAGTAGCTGCTAATGATTTTAATGATTAAACAAATGTATTCCATAAATCTGCTTTCAGCAACAATTCCATTATTTCCTATGTCTCCATCTTCTCATCCTTTGATTCCAAGGCAGAAGGGTCTTCTGCTATCGGCTGATGTGCCTGCAAAAGGTCATCTGGAAATAGTCTCTTTCTTTCCCTGCTATGGAGGATGTGGCCTGTTTCCAGCAAGGGACACATTCCTGAACACTCCTACTAACGATTTCTCTTGGCAGTGACACTTGCTAGCCCTATCCAAGGGGTCTTTAGTTCTCAGAATGTCAAGAACAGCCTATGCTGACGACAGGCAAGGTGTTGCTGCCCACAGTCCTGAGTCAGGGCTGACTAAAGAGACCCATCCTTTTGAAGTGCCTTGGGAGGTAAATCATTTTAAAGAGCTGAACCTACTTACTTGGCAACGCCTGCTCAAACTTAACAAAAGGGTCAAGAATACTTCTCTTTAAAGATCCAAACTATAACAGGGACATTCAGAAATAATATTTTATTTGAGAACACATGAAAACTAAAAGCAGAGGAGCAGTGATGTGCCAGCAATGTTTACCAACTGGCTCCTGGTGAAACACCGCTGTGAGCTGTGGCATTAGCCTCTGTCTGTGATGTAAATTCCTTCTACCATGGCCAATGCCAAACTGCCAGCATGACATCTCTGAATCTGGCATTAGAAAGAGGTGCCTGCAGTTGGTCCTCTCAAGCCAGGACTAGCCAGTCGTAGCCAGGACTAGCACAGCCATGCTATAGACTGTGAAAGTGGAGGAAACAAGCACAGAACTTGGGAACAGGAGATGTGGGTTGGATTTTCCAGATATGATCTTTCCCAGCTTAGATAAGTTACTTTGGATCCTCTGGGAGTGTGTCTAAAACATACCAGAATGAGCACTTTATAGCAGGGCTTTGATGAGGATCAAATGAGAAAACAGTTGGGGTCATTTTCTCCAGCAAGAGCAACTGTCTTCACCACCAACTAACATGACAGGGGAATGCACTGCACCATGAGCTTTTCAGTCTCATGCAGAGGATGGAGCTCATTTCATCCTGTCACATCTTCCAATGTGGGTGGTGTCATTTCTATCTCACAGAAAGAAAAACTGAGTCTTAGAGTGGTGAATAACCTCTCCTCCTCATGCCAGTGAAAGATACCAGCTCAAGTCAGCCTGTCTGCAAAGCGTACTCATTTCAACCTCATGAGATCCTTGGTGGTTTTAGCTTTTAAACTGGAAAAAATATTCATGATAGACAGGGGAAGATCCCCTTGAATCCTGAAATTGTCACACACCTCCTCAAGAGAGGGAGGTGGCTAACACCCCCCAATGCTATGCCATCTGAATGCCATCTTTTTTCTCCTCCCATCAATTAAAAAGTGTTAGGTTGTATGCAAGAGACGTTGAGTCATAACCTGCATTCTTTGAACACAAGGTCAGTTGCTTTCAGGGAAGTACGAAGAATGGCTAGCCATATCATTAAGTAATTTATGTTTTACTCCTCAGGGAGGTCACATACAGAGGTCACAAATATGAAGTTACAGAATCCTGGCTTCTCCCCCCATCTCTTCTACTTACATGCCAGATGGCCTTGGTTGAGTCACTTCTCTTCTCAGAGTATCAGAAAAGGCTCATCTATAAGCCAAAGGTATTCATAAATTCTTCATTCACTCATTGTGTCTCTGTGTGTATGTGTGTCTCTGTGAGTGTGTGTGTGTGTGTGAGAGAGAGAGAGAGAGAGAGAGGGACAGAGAGAGAGAGAGACAGAGACAGATAGAGAGAGAGAGGCAGGAGAGAGAGAGAGAAGTGATTCAGCTAATGATTGTAAGCTCCTTGAGAACAAAGGTTTTCTTTAATAGGCTCAAATCTTCAGGATTTATCAGCATTACTACTGTCCCTATTTGATGAATGAGCGAGTCAAGTACTTGGAACAAAAATTGCCACCCAGATAATTAGTAGGTGACTGTTATATTTATTCTAGTTCCAACAATCCTGTAAAATCACCCGTAGACTTTTGGAAAGTGACAGCTGTAGTTTTACAATTTCCAAATTGAGATTAGACATACGTATATTTTTTTAACGTGAGTTTACTTTCAATGTAAACAACCTTTTCAAAGCAGCAGCAACAAACACCCAATAAATTGGGAATAAACAATACACTGCAAATAGCATCCCCAATAATCTATCATGCATACATCTCCTATGGATAATGCAACATCACAATAACCCTTTGGTTTAATTGGGCTTGTGAGCAGTAGCATATGCATCAAAATGGCCCCATTGACATTGTTTTGCACCCAAGGAATCAAATTAATGCCTACTAGCATACTAAGCACTATGTGGTCCTCTCTCCCTTGGAAGTGCACATGTGTTGCTATTAGCATTAACAGGAGTCAGGCCTAGGCTTTGAGGAGTGTGAACACCCCCCTGGGGTGCAGTAGAGAGGCCAGGCAATATTCTGCTGATTTCAATGGGACTGTGTGTTCTTTGAAAAGCCCTGTAATGGTTCCAGAGGATATCTCTCCAGGTCTGGATGCAATGTTAATAGATGTGTCTAGTAATAACAGCCTAATTATATGTGTGAGCATATCATATTGACATATACAGTATATCTTCCCCATCTTTGCCTCCAAACCACAGGGATGCCCTCTGCTAGGAACAATAGGAGAGTCTCTGTTATCAGATGACCTCGCCCCACGTTAGCGGTGCTCATAAATACTAATCTGGCCAATTCCATCTCCTTTGGCGCCAGAAGGGTAGTTTAATTCTAGATGCTTCAACCCTCGTTCTCAGAGAGCAGAGTATTAAGCAGTGCTGATATGACTATCAGATCTAATACATTTTGCACCATCCTTCCCTAGAATGGATTAAAGTGCTGGTCTCTCTCATCACAAGGCAAAGCAGGGAATGAAATCATTACATCATGCTGGCATCCCCAGGAAGAGGAAACAAACAATGATGTGGATTTGCCTCCTTCTCCACAGGGCAGATGGTCTGTGTCCAGCAGGCCTACCTTGCAAAGAGCCCAAGGAACGCCCCTGCCCTGCCACCTGCATGATGCAAATCAACTTCTTAGACAAGCCCCCATTCATTGTCAAGCTAGAAACCCAGCCTTCCCAAGGCCTGGAGCCTGGAAGCTGAGCAGCACTAAGCAATTATCTGTTTTGAAGGAATACACTGATTTGACATTCTTAAGGAGTCACAGACGTCTGATTTCATAATATAATTTGTAGAAGTAAAAAAGGCAAGTTAAACATTTGCTTACACATATCATGTTTACATGTGTTCAAAGAACTTTCCAAAACTTTGCAGTCTCATCCAACTGCATCTTTTTTAAGCTCGCTTCGCTCTCGTAGGTTTGCAAACAAATTCCACAGCACATTCAACCGCAAATTGATTTACTTTTGGGGAAACTCCTTGAGTTTCACGACTTTCTTCTTGCTGTTTAACGTACACACAGATGCAAAAAAGAAAAAACAATCTCCTAACACAGGAACACAAATCTGGCATCCGGAGGAGTCAATTTTTTCATTTATTCTCAAAGTGAAGGGAAAGCAGTAATGGAAGTGATCCAGATTACCGAGGAGTGTGCAAATGACTTCTTGGGCCCCGCTGGCAGTGTGACTGACAGCCGAATCCTGGGGCAGAGCAGATGAGGGGGAGAGGAGCATCTTCACATGAAGGAAGACCATGTTTCATTTATGACATAACCTGGATGTTCATCTTCCCATCACTCCCTGGACGGCACTGCGACCCTCTCTGCATTCAAGTCCAGGAGGCATCTTCAACTACTTGTCTCTCTTACCTTTCACCAGATCAGTCCCCAGGTGCCACTGACAGTGACTCTTCCATGTCTCTTGAGTGCTCTCCCCTTGCCCAGCCTCATCCAGGCCACTCCATCACTGAGCACTTGGGCTCCTACAGCAGCTTCTCTGTGATCTTACTGCCCCCTGCCTCCTGCCATTCCATCTCTTGTTCCCCATTGCTGCCAGATAGAATTCTAACTTCAACATCTGATCCATGGGCCATCTCTTTGGCATGACTTTGAAGGTCTTTCATGGTCAAGCCCCTGCTTTCTTTCCCAGCTTCCTCTCCATGAGTGTACCTCACACTACATGCCCCAGCCAAGTTCTACTGTGTTTGTTCTGCCCACCCTCCACGGCTTTGGCACATGCTATTCTCTTGACCAGGGATATCCTGTTGCCATTTTTCCACCTGGAAAATACCTACTTGGTCTTCAAAACCAGCTCTGATTCCATTCCTGGAAACCATCCCTGAATCCCCAAGAAGGGGTTAGGACTTATTTCCCTATGTCTTTAGCATCCTACACTTCCGTACCATAGCAACTGACACTTTATGTGATTGTTTGCCTGTTTAATTAGTGTCTGTCTCACTCAAACTGAGTTGTCAAGAGAGCTGGGCTGTGTCATGGGTATGCAAAACTATCTCCTTTAGAACCATGTTTTTGTTACTCCTCTCTATACAACATCAAACACAGTTCCCAGGATGTGTTAGATACTGCATAGGGATTTTCAAATAAACGAATGGACACAGAAATTACTGAATTAGATCATGAAAATGGACAGGTGTGTACCCACTCAAAAGGCTCTGGGTCAGACTATTCTACCTGCTGGAGGCCCCTCACAAGGTGATCTAAACTTACTGCCAAGGAGTTAGATCACAGAATGCTGCAGACTCCATGAGTGGTGAAAGGGGAAACTCCAGGGGTCTTCCTAAAGCAGCCTCATTGCGTTGGTCCCTCATCCTCAGACTTTATCCTTCATTTCCACCTAGGCAGAGAACCTTCTGCCACTGCACCTGGTGGCCTCACCCTGAAGATGCTGGAGGGGTCCCTCAGAGGAAGTGAGTGTGTCATGAGAATGCTAACCCCTGGAAGGGGCTGGAGGGCCCAAGAAAAGGAGGGCAGGCTGTCCTTTCTTCCAGCAGAGCTGTCCAAGAGCTTATCTGGCCAAGGACCTCAGTGTACTGAGCTGACTTCTCCTTGGCTGCAGTTTCAGAACATTCTGCTCCATGAGACGGGGAGCAACCTCTCCGACCCACTGTCTCCAGGTGTGCATCTCATTACTTGCAGGGCATCTCCAGCAGCCTAGTGGTGATCTCAATGATGAAACTTCCAAGGAAAGGGCTTTACCGAATGCAACATCAACAGCATGGAGTTAGGAAGGCCGGCGTTTACCAACAAACGCGTCTTCCAATCTGCCTGACTTCTGTCCCTGAATAAAGGAGCATATGTCCAGCCTGGTGTCTTCCAAGGTTTTCAGTTTTGCTTTTGTTTGTGTGTTTTCAAGAAGTTTATAAATAATCCAGTGTCTGGGCCATAAAGGGTGACTCCAAAAGATCTCATTTGTGTGCGACCTTGTTGGAGGCCGGCAGCTCCAGGCAGCCCTCCTCTGAAGCCAGAGCTCTGCTATTAGGGCTTGGAAACCCACAGCATTAATAGGAACCAGGCAGGGAAAGTGAAGTTGAGACAAGGAATGTGTCGGGAGACTTCCAGCTCTGCTCAGCTGTGTGAGGCCTGGGCAAGTCACGCATCGCCGCAGCTCAGCCTGGGGCGATCCAGGCAGAGGGGTTGGCAAGGGGGTGGGGCTCAGGCTTTCTGGGTGTGTTTGTCCAAGTGGCTGAGTGCCAGAACCCCCTCCCTGCTCTGGTTCCTGGGAGTTAACCTGGCGTTGAAACCCTAGACCCTCGTGTGCCTCAGCCAGAATCTGGCCATGGATTGGAGGTCTTCGATCTGTTTTTCAGACCCATGCTTGCAGGTCCTGCTGTGCTGGGGGAGTGGGTCTGAATGGGGTAGAGCAGGCTCTGGGCAAATGCTTCCTGAGCTGGTCTGTGTTACCATGCAGCGTGCTAAGGGCTGCAGACCTCCAGGCATGACTCATGGGCCAGAAGGAAGCAGGCATGGATGCTGACCTCCAGGGTGGTCACCCAACTGAACCACTCACAGAAAGTTAATTGGATGCCATCAGTCTGCTGTGGTAACTTAGAGAGCCTCAGAAGAGCAAAGGAACAGAGAGGATGGATTTTAGCAAGACTGTTGCCCTGATGTTCCCTCACTGGCTCCAACTTTTGCTAAGAGGCATGAGATACCATCAGGCTCCACTCTGCTCCATGTTACATCCCACATGCATGCCACCTTGGAGCTGCCACATCCCAAGGGGTTCAGGGTCCCTCCCATTGGGAAGCACAGTGTCCAGGCTCTCTTCCATCCACACAGTGATTACTGCTGATTGTGGTGCCACCATTGGAAAGCTGTGTTTCCCCAGCCAGTGACACTGCTCTGGTCAAGGGATGTCAAGGTGGGCAGGGTGGGAGTGGGGGTCAAGAAGGAAACCCCCGTGATGTCCGAATCATAACTAGCTCTCAGGAGCTGAGAGGAGTGGAGGCTGAGCATGGCAGGGTTCTTCAGGGTCTGGCAATGCATTTGACACTAAATACATGATAAATGGATGGTTGACCAGTAGTTCACTTTTCTACTTTTCTATTTGTATGTTTTACTTTGTTTTTACAACGCTGGCATGATTCCTAAGGCAGGACTGTCAAGTGAACTTCTGATAACATTCACAGTGTCTTAGGCAGTTTCTGTGTGTGCGCTCAAGTCAAGAGTGGCTATAGTTAACAATAATATATTATTATAGCTTCAGATAGCTAGAAGAAGGATATTGAATCTTCCCAAGAAGTGATGAATGTTTGAGATGATGGATATGCTAATTATCCTGATCTGATCACCACACATTATATATATCAAAATATCACTGGTGTACCATGAAAATATCTGTAATTATTATGTATCAATTAAAAATTAAATAGTGGATATATATAATTCTTAAATCATAAAAGATAGTTTAGACAATTTGGCAAACACAGAATAGATAAGAAAATAGAAATTATACATGATTGCATCACCCAGAAGTAAAAATTGTTAACATCTTGCTGTACTTCATTTTTCCAGCACATATTATTTTACACATTTGAGATCACACTGAATAAACAATTTTGCATCCTGCTTTCTCCAATTAATTTGTATTGTAAGTAGTATTTCCCCTTCCTAGGGAAGGTAATTTTGTTGTAGGTTAGGTTTGATTTTGTCTAATCAAGATAAATTTTTATTTTATTTGATAGAGTGGCAGAGAACAGAATTCCTGAGATAACTTTATGGACTTCATCTGTTGATATTTGCTTATTCCCTGGATTTCTACAGCCTACTGGTAGTTTGCATCAAAAAGAATAAAATCATCTGCCACCATGCCCAAAATACTGGGCAACTCTGTGAAAGAAAATGAACTACCCTAAGCTAAAAGGTAGCTGAATTCCCCCTTACGAAAGAGCTATGTAGCACTCAGAGAGACAACGGATTCTAATGTCACAAAGCCACTAAAGCCAGCTCAGAGACTGAAGCAGGACAGAGTTTCTTCAGGATACTGCTCCTGACAACTCAGTGGCTAGGCTGCCTGGATGATTTACTTTTATTTTGTATTCTGCTTTTGATTAGCAACTTTACTATTACATTTATTGATTTACTCCAGGAGTGGATATCCACAGGTAAGAGATAATCTTATCCAACTTTAAGTAAGCATGGTGTTTCCTAGCCAAATTAAAGGCATTCAGACCAGACCTGGATGAAAAGTTTAGTGAGATTTCAATTGATCAGTCCAAAAGGAGACAGGCATATTTCCCCCTTTTTAGTTGAATAGGTGTGAGTTTCGGAATATGAGTATAAGAGGCGGGAAATAGTGGGGTAAGAAGCAAACTGAATCCTACAACAGCATCTGACTTTTATTTTATTGTGCAGGGATAAATTTTTAAAAATGCTGGGTTGAGCATTCAATTCACTAATTTGTAGATATGCCCACATTTGTGGAGATACTCAATGGTTCATTTTATCCGTGAGTTCCTCCTTTGCGTAACATACCATGCCAGATGAAGCAATTCTCAAATCCAAAGACAAGTTATGTCTCAGACCTGCATCCAGGAGCTTTGTAGCCATGAATCAGGGAAAAAAATGGGGGAAACTGCTATAATGTTAATAGGTGTTACAAAGTAGAAGTGACTATAAGTGACAGGAAGCTAAAGCAGAACTATAAAGGGTAGAGGACCCTTATTTCTATGTGGACATCAGAATAAAACCTCATCCATCCTAAAGAATGGTAATTAGATCAAAGAATGTTAGAGACAGGCATGGGTTTTAGAATTGTTTCTTAGCTGGGTGGCCTCGGACAAAGCCTTTCCTCTCTCAACTCCTCCATGTTGTCATCTGTACAGTGGGATCAGTGTTGGCTCCCAGTTTCTGTGCCTGGTGAGGCTGTTGTGAGAAATCAATGTCATCATGGACAAAAGCACTCTGCACTGTACTTGCGTACATTAGGTACTCACTGAAGAGCAATTGTAGGGAGGATAAAGTTATTATCATTCACTATAATCAATAAAGGTTTCCATTTGGTACTAACACATCTGATTCTAACCTAGGACTGGTTTTGGTGACTTTTCCCATAGGTGGCTATCCTAGTCCAGGTGGGGTGCCTGAAAAGGAGAAAACAAAGTCATACCTGCTTATGGAATACCTACTATGTGCCAGTGTAAATGCATTTCCTCTAACTCAACAACCCATTGGATAATGACTGGAGTTTGAAGGAATGACCTGCCCCAGCTTACACACAAGGCAGGGGACACGCTGTGCACACCTCTCCATACTCATCCTTTCGCTCACGGGACTGGAGAGGATTCCAGGGGATGACATGAGCCAGGATCAGATGCTTCACGTATCTATCCTATCATTACTTTATTCTTGCCTTTAAAGGTTACTGGACTCCTACTAGTGAGGACCTATGGTGGGTGCCGGGGTATTGAACTGGATGGACCCTTCCTTTCTTATTTCAAGGGATTTCATATTCAGAGGGATGAAGGCCACATGGAAAGTAAATGCAGCGAGTATAATAAAGACTAAGAGAAGAGAACAGTGCTGAATATGCAACCTCCCCTCCCCTTTCCCCTTTCCCTCCCTCTCCACCCTAAACACGTATTTTTCCTCCTTGTTTGGATTGTCTCTAATATCTCTGTTTGGACAAAGTCTTGAGCTTCCATATCCACTTTGACCTGGGAAACAGCTTCTCTGCTTACTTATGACTGACTGAGGCCCTTCCGCTGGGGGCCTTTCTTCTCTCTGACATTCTAACGAGGACCTATATAGCCCATTACTTGATGTGCAAGTGCTACTTTGATCCTGTAGTTGTTTCTTATCTTAATCTTGGCTTATATTTATGGGTCTACCTCTAGCTGAAGATCTACAAGCTCACAATTTTCACTTTCCTCAGCACCGTCCTCACAGCAGGCACACAGTAGGTGCACAGTAGGCACGCAGTAGGTACACAGTAGGCAGTTAGCAGAAATACTGTGATTTGCCAACTTTGAAACCTTCCAAGAGTAGAACAGAATGGAGACACACATAGCCACAGAGAGACAGGGCTGGTGTGAAGTATTTCCTCCAGTCACAATGTGGAGTTCTTGAACAGCCTGTTTCCCTCTAGGGAGCATGGAAATTTGATGGACAATGGAATCAGATCCAAGACAGCCTCCAGGACTTTTGGTGAACCTTATTCAGTCAGGAGAAATGTGAGAGAGGCAAGAGAAAGGTTTCAGTGTAGTGAAAACAGAATATGTCTATTAGTGGGACCTTTCTATATTAGTAGATCAGCACAGGGAGCTGGGACAGTGCTGCCAAAACTGAGCCAGTCAGAAAGTTAGTTGCAATCTCCTCTGTCTAGATGGTCAAAATGATTAGACTTTCTTTGCCGATGTGGAATGATTGAAGGCAGATCGACATTGCCAGTTGTTGATTGATGTGTGCGTTTTGTCAACTCACTCACTGCATGAGGCTTCATGTCCACTCAGTTTGGCTTCTTAGGAAACCTTCGAGTGCCAATCTCAAGCAAAGGACCAGACAAGATTCTGTGCCAGTGAAACCGTCCCTTAAATCAAGTCAAGCAGTGAAATTGCTTCTACCAGTCATGACTCATGACCTGGGCTTTTGTCTTTCTTTTCTTTTCTTTTCTTTTCTTTTCTTTTCTTTTCTTTTCTTTTCTTTTTTTTCTTTTCTTTTCTTTTCTTTTCTTTTCTTTTCTTTTTTTTCTTTTCTTTTCTTTTCTTTTTTTTTCTTTTCTTTTCTTTTTTTTCTTTTCTTTTCTTTTCTTTTCTTGCTTTCCTTCCTCTCTTCCTTCCTTCCTTCTTTCCTTCCTTCC
>NW_016818964.1:6665325-6712471 GCF_001698545.2 Rhinopithecus bieti
CCTTTCCTTTTTTTTCTTTTCTTTTCTTTTCTTTTCTTTTCTTTTCTTTTCTTTTCTTGCTTTCCTTCCTTCCTTCCTTCCTTCCTTCCTTCCTTCCTTCCCTCCCTCCCTTCCTTCCTTCCTCCCTTCCCCCCTTCCCTCCTTCCCTCCTTCCTTCCTTCCTTCCTTTCCTTCCTTCCTTCCTTCCTTCCTTCCTTCCTTCCTTCCTTCCTTCCTTCCTTCCTTCTTTCTTTCTTTCTTTCTTCCTCCCTTCCTTCCTTCCTTCCTTCCTTCCTTCCCTCCTTCCCTCCTTCCCTCCTTCCCTCCTTCCCTCCTTCCTTCCATCTTTCTTGCTTTCTGACTTTCTTGCTTTCCTTCTTCTTTCTTTTTTTTTTTTTTTTTTTTTTTGAGATGGAGTCTCGCTCTGTTGCCTAGGCTGGAGTGCAATGGCTCAATCTCAGCTCACTGCAACCTCTGCCTCTAGGGTTCAAGCAATTCTCTTGCCTCAATCTCCCAAGTAGCTGGGACTACAGGCATGTGCTGCCATGCCCAGCTAATTTTTTGTATTTTAGTAGAGACGAGGTTCCACTATGTTGTCCAGGCTGGTTGCGAACTCCTGAGCTCAGGCAATTTGCCTGCCTCAGCCTCCCAAGGTGTTTTTATTTCTTTTGTGTTTACTTTTGGGGTTGTTTGTTTCTTTGTTTGTTTTTGTTGAATTCAGACTTAATATTGTCATCCTCTCGGCATCGGCTCTTTTGAAAGGTAAGATTTGCAGACTTCTTCATCAGCTTTAGGCTCTGGGGAGCACAGAGTTGCTGTGCCAGTGAAGAGCCTCGGTGGGTTCTGCTTAGGCTCCAGCTAGAAAAAGCCTAGGTTATTTTTGCTGCTTGCTGACTATGGTGGCCCTTTTGAAGTGTGAGCTTGAATATATGCCCAGATCTGGTGGAAGGTGTCTATATGTTCCCCTTAAGATGATCCTCTTGGCAAAAATAAAACAAGATGAAGGAATGGTTTTGTGCCCATTTCTTCAGCCAACTCTACTTACATGTTTATCGTGTGTCAGGGACCATAGGAAGGACTAATGAAGAATAGATTTATAGGGAAGAGCCTCTGTCCTCGAGATCCTTGAGGCTGGCTGGTCAACATGAGGATGACCATGCAAGAGGCACCTTCTGTGGGTGTGAAGTGGTCCAAACTAGAACCTGACTGAGCCTAAGTGGGATGTAGTAGTTATGAACTCTGACTTTGAGGTCAGACAGAAAATAGGTCCCAACCTCAGCTCTGCCCTATTTTAACTAGGTGTCCTTGGACTTAGTTTTGCTATGCAAATATTTCTGGGTTTGAATTTTCTTTTCTGCTATAAAATGTAAGATCAGGTAAAGTCTGAAAAGCACTTAGCTCCCAGCCCAGCACATAATTCCTGCTGAACACATGTGAGCTTTGTCATTATCATCACTATTATTGTTGTTATTACTATCATCATCATCCTCATCATCATCTGTATTTACTGAATGAGAGAAGCCTTCACAATAAAAGAGATGATCAAAAAAGATTTGGAAAGACTGCCAGGGTTTGCCAAGGTACCTGAAGCCAGGAACTCCTCCCAGAGAAAAGAAAGAGTTTGTGCAAAGACTCAGAACTTTGAGCGTGAGCTGGGCTATTTTCTGGGATTAGCAATAGTAAAAATGACTGGATTTCTTGATTTTTTTCTGGGTAAAAGGTGTTGGTGTACGGGTCTTTTGAGAACCTAAGGCATAAAATAATAGACGGTGGTCAAACCATAAGAGGTCTTGAATGGTATGCTATGAAGTATTATTATTACTCTGGAAATAAGTAGAAGTTATGGACAACATTTGATCAAAGTTTAGCATGGCTGCCAGAATGAAATCTGGGTTAGAGGGGAGCTTGGAGACACGTATGTCTAGAGAGTTCAGGAAGGGTAAGGTACTCAACGAAGCGGGCTAGCACTAAAGGCAGCCAATAAAAGGAAATATAAGAAAGTTGACTAAGGTTTTCCTCCAAGGGCCATAAGATGGACTTTATCCCCCTCGTACACCTGAAAAAGCCTTTGCCTTCTTTAGTTCATGAAACAAATTTGCAAGAAATTATATAACTGCAGGACTGAGTCTCAGCTGACTGCAGATTTAAAATGGCAAATTCTCTTTTCTGATGTCTCAGTTTGTTGGCCATGAGTGGACTGAATCCCATACAGCCAGGAGAATCTGCTTCCAAGATTTACTTGCCCCTAGCAAATGACATATGCAAGTCCAGATCTCTTAGAAGATCTGAAATAATTATTTGGAGAAAGGAAAGGAAAGGAAAGGAAAGGAAAGGAAAGGAAAGGAAAGGAAAGGAAAGGAAAAAAAATGTATGATTTCTTCCTTGAGTACTAAGTTTCCTGGTTCTATTTAAAAGAGATTATAATTTAAAAATGTACGCCCCCATCTTTTCAGGAAGATTTCTACTGTATAATGTGACAGACTCCTGAAACATTGCTTTTAGTTTATTCAGAGCTGGTGCTAAGAATATGAAGATGAACCAAATGTTGTTCCTGCCCTTAGGGAGCCTGGTGTCCAGCACAGGACACAGACATGGAAGTGATAGATTGAAGGTTTTGTGGTGACAGGAGTGGGCACAGAGAGGAGATGCATCCTTGTCTGCCTGGGAGAATAAAACAGAGCTTTGCAGGAGGATGAAGACAAGCCGTCTATGTCACAGTGGTGGAGATGCATTTGCCATATGGTGACCATATTTTCTGAATCAAAAATCGAGATGCATGATCTGACACAAGGTTTGACGATGGGACAGAATTTTTGAAATCAAGGCGGTCCGAGGAAACTCAGGACATATGGCCGCCATAACCAATCATTACTGTGCACACAGGAGGCATGGTTTGATCCACAAACAACCAAAGCCAGAATTCAGGCAGACAATTTATGTCAATGCTTGACTCCATATGTGGCAAACTATATTTTCTGACCCTATCTATTGGTCTGGCCATGACTGGACACTTATTCATTCAGAGCAATCCTAAACAAAGTTGGGCATGCTGGAATGTAGCAGACTTTAGAAACTACCTGGTCCAAACTGCACCTTACCACGCCAGTGGAGAAACTGAGGCTCAGAAAGGGGAAGTGACACCCTCAAAACCATGCAGAACAGAGCTGGGTCTGGGTGCTTTTCCTTCCCTTCACCAGGGCTGGATTTGAGGGACACATCAGAAAAGCCCATGAATTGAGAGAAAACTCAATATGCCAGCCTTGGTGTCACTAAGGCCACAGTCAGCAGATTCACTCCTGACTGAACCAAAGTGTCATATTTGATGGCCTTGAGCTCAGATCTCTCCAGAATATTGATGAAGCTGCCAAGCTGAATGTGAGAATGCCAGGCTGTTTAAGACGCAAAGGAGGTTGTTATAACACGATTTGTCAATGCCAAAGAGTTCCAAGGACTCTGAGTCTTCAACATTATATTCTACTGATCTTTCTCCATTGGTGGTGAAGCTATAATGAAAAGAGAAAGCTCATAGAAATAGAGTGAGGTATTCACGTATGCGCATTCAGGAGAGAGAGCCGAGTCCCAGCCGGACAAGCGGAAGATCAAAAGTCCTCCTGCCTTTCCCCAAGATGGCACTGGAGAGGGAACCCACCTGACAGCTACACCCATTGATCTTGAATCTCTGGTCGTTCTGACTTGGGAAGAGGCTGAGCTCCAGACGTACATGCTGCCAAGAAACACTTGGTGCCTTCACAGCCAAAAAAAATGTAACACGCCTGCCCAGCATGTGAGAAGGGCAAAAAAAGAGAAGTGGTTTTTCCTCTGGGGCTGACAAAAACCAGCCCAGAACTCTGAGATTAAAATGCATGACAGGCATTCTCTTCCTGATGCGGGTCTGGACTAGAGGAATAATTTAGAAGAACTGATGGAATGACCTGTGCTTGGTATGCATGCCTCTTCCTCTGGAATTCCGGCATAGTCCCACCTCTGGGATCCAGAGCTGGTTGTGGGTATGTGGTCCAAGCTGGGGATCACTCATGTGTTTTCCTTCCTTTCCTCTCCTCTCCTTTCTCTTCCTTTTCTAGTCTTTATTTTTCTCTACTCATCTCGTTTGTTGTCTTTTGTCTTTCTTCTCTTTTGTCTTCTTTTCTCTTCTCTTCCATTTCTTCCCATCCCTTCTCTTTTCCTTCCTGCCTTCTCTTCTCTCTTTTCTTTTCCTTGTATTTCTCCCCATCTGGGATAACATATAATGATGCAAATTAAATATAAATTGCTTTGTGCCCAGATGGTGTTGGAATCTGAGACGCTCTCCCAGCTTACTGATCGTTCTTAGCCATCCATTCATATTTTCATCCATCCACCCGTCCTACCCATCACCATCTCCTGCCATCCTCCCAACCAAGCATTTATCTATCCTTCTCTTCAATTCACATCATCAACAGGCGTTTCCTGAATCACCTATAAGCACCAGGGACTCAACAATACCCTATGGCAACAGAAATAAATATGACTTCGACCTGGAATTTGAGAAGTCACCCAGTCTAGGAGGCAAACTTATAATTATTATTCTGTAAATGTTTGATAAGGGCACAGCCTTCAGTCCATCGGTCTATTCTGTGCGGTCTTTTTTTTTTTTTTTTTTTTTTTGTATTTTTAGAGATAGGGCCTCGTTTTGCTGCCTCAGCTGCAGTGTAGTGGCACTATCATAGCTCACTGCAGCCTTGAATCTGGGCTCAGGGGATCCTTCCTCCTTAGCCTCCCAAGCAGCTGTGACTGCAGGCATGTGCCACCATGCCCAACTAATTTTTAAAAAACTTTTGTAGAGAAGGGTCTCACTATGTTGCCCTGAATGGTCTCAAACTCCTGGGCTCAAGTGAACCTCCTGCCTTAATATCCCAAATGCACTGAGATTACAGGCCTAAGCCACTACACCCAGCCTCTGTGTACTCTTTAGGTGAATAGGAGTTAGTCCTCTGAAGGGGAGAGAAAACACCAACTCTCTAAGTTGAAGGAGCACATAGGAGGTGCACATAGGGTGATGACGAATTGTCCTGAATTGCCTGGAACTGAGGGGATTCCTGGGATGCAGAACTTTCAGTTTTAAAGCCAGTACAGTCTCAGACAAACCAAGATGGATTGGTCACATTGTGTATGCATTGGTCTGTGGGGCAGGCGTAATAACAGCCACCCAAAGATGTCCAAATTCTAGTTTCTGGAATTCTCAAGTATGTCACCTTATAGGCCAAGAGGGACTTTGCAGATGTGATTAAGAAAAGGATTTCGAAATGGGAAGATTATTCTGGACTACAAGTGTCCTTATAAGTGAATGAAAGAAGGGGGTGTGAGTCAGAAAAGGAGACGTGCTATGGTAGCACAGGTTAGAGTGATGCAGTTGCTAGAAGTGCCCCACAGCCAAAGTAAGCAGGAGACCTCCAGGAGCTGGAGAAGGCATGGAACAGATTCTCCCCCAGGGCCTCCCAAAGGAACACAGCCCTTCTGACGTCTTGATTTTAGATCCATGAGACCCATTTTGGGCTCTGACCTCCAGAACTTTAAGACAACAAATGTGTGTTGTTTTAGGCCACTAAGTTTATGGTAACTTGTTACAGCAGCAATAGCAGACTAATACACTCTGCTTTCCAAAAAATCCCCCAAAGACTTGGATGCAGGTTGCCTTGTTGCCTTTCCATTGCCCCAGGGCAGATTTTGGTTTTCTCCCAAAATACCATTCCTGTATTAATGAAGGAGGCAGTATGGGAAGTATTGAGAGCACATTGAAACACAACCATTTACTTATCATCCTGCTTAAGCTGGAGCATTAGAGTGGGAATCCAGATGCTTCAGCTGCATGTCTGGCTCTGCCTTTCCTTGCTCTGTCAGCTTGGTCTACCTCCCTGAAATCTCCGGTTCTTACTTATCTCTAAAATGAACTAAATAATACAGAATTATCATCTCAAATGTATGAACTTTGGTAACATTCTTAAGTGATCATGCATTCATAATGTGTTTGTGACTGAGTCCAGAGCATATGCATTTTTTGGGGGGTGACATCACACTCAAGAGAATTAAAATGGATTCTTGGAGGAGGGGCTCCTACTGTTTCTATGTTTTAGAAACTGGTGTACAGATGATACATAACTCAATACACAGTATACCCGTGGTATGGAAGGTTCATGGGGTGGTGACTAGGAAAATGTGTCCAACACGTCTCCTTTCGGGTGTGCTAATGGCAAAGAAAAAGGCTGAGAATCATTTGTCTAGTGATTGCACTACCTGTTGCTATTTGATAACGTGTGTTCAAGGGCATGGGAAAGATGATGAAGCAGAGGAATCTCAGGAACTTTCTGGAGTTAGATGAATATAAATCCAATTCTTCACATGGTTGTAGATCTGTGCCACTCTGAGATCAGTCTCTTTATCTATAACAGAAGATAGAACTCTCCTTAGGCTGTTGTTGGTATTTCATTAGATAAGTCAGAGAGAGATACAGATATACAGGCAAATACAAATTGGCACAGGGCTTGGCCTTCAATGATGTGTCTCCCCTTTTCTTCCTCATCTTTTTGCTCCTTACAAAATGTCATTGTGGAATCATTTCTTCACTGCCCACCCCTTACTGTTGTGCCCCCTACCTGACACATACTTTTGCTTGTAAATTGAATCAACATATGGAAACATCTAGCTTTATTTCATTCCCTGATTAGTGGAGCGCCAAACATGTGTGTTTGATTACTCTGGAGCCCAGGGAGCACACAGCACTGGAATAGTTTGACCCCTTTGGCCAGGGAGAAAAATTAGGCCCAAGGGGTGGGCTGGCCAAGCTGCCTCTGTGCTGCAACGTGGTCACAGGGTTTCTCACACCTTCCATAAGGCCACAGTCCAAATGCAGGGAAAGCTGAAGGTTTAGCATGGAGGTCGTTCCACCGGGTCGGCTTGTGTCACGACCAATTTGTCTTCAGAGACAGCGCTGGTGCTTCCAGAGACAGACTTTGTGCTTACCATCCCATCTTCCCACACTATGGAGTAAGAGAAGAAAAGAATAGTGTTCTACGGCCTGTTGCTGTTAGGATAAGGATTCCATGTCATGCTGTAGTGTTCTTTTAATGAACACCCACGGGGAGGAAAAATAAATCTCCAGGCTCAATAGAGGGGACAGAAAGGCTTCTTAAGGACATTTTCCCCTTTTAATCTGGCAAGCATCATGCACTGGAATTCATCATGTTTCCTTCTGCGCTTGGGCTGCCAGGAAACTCAGAGCCAAATTTGTGTTATATTCCTAACATCTGTACAAAACCTTTCTGATATTTTTTATGTTTTTATGTTTGATTTGTTCTTTGTAACTTTATCTTTTCAGTTGTTCCTGGTTCATTTCCAGAACCCTAGTGGGCTGATGTGCTCTCTGGGTAACTAACACCAGTGAGTATTCCCAGAAGATGTCTATTGCTATTCTCCCCGCTTCCCCCAGTTCTGAACCCACTAAAGATTCATAGTCCCGCCTTTTTTCACCAAACATTAATATCACACTTACATTGTGATCCAGAAGTCATGACCCACAAGGGACCACTTGGACCTTGCTTCTTATTTGATACCTAACTCCAGGAATTGCCTCTTTAAAGGCACTGGGTGAGAAATGATGGACCAGGCTCAAGGAAAGAAAACCCAGTCAAAGTTCAGGTAAACAAATATGTTTTGATCACTTAATCTAGGTATTGTGAAAATCAAGATGCATAGACTGTCATTCTGGAGCCCACAGTCTCACCGGGGTGACACGCAGGGAACAGTTAGTGTAGCACAGTCCCCTAAGTGCTGTGGCAGAACAGGTGTAATGGAGCACTGGAAACAGGAGGGAGATCAATGTTGCAGATCCCAGTGAATCAGGCAATACTTCCTGGAGGAAGTGGCATTTGAGCTTAATTGTAAAAGGCAGGCAGTTGAAAACTCATGTCCACATAGAAAACTGCACACAAACATTCATAGAAGATTTTATTGATAATTGCTAAAACTTAGAGGCAATCAAGATGTTCTTCAATAGGTAAAGGAATGAACAAACTGTGGTACATCTGTACCAAGGAATATTATTCAGCAATAATATTGATATGGAGGAAACTTACATGCATATTATTAAGTAAAAGGAGGTTAAAAATCTATATGCGTTCTGATTCTAATCATAAGATATTCTGGAAAAGGCTAAAATATCGAGAAATTAAAAAAAAAAACATAGTGGTTCTTAGGGGTTTGTTGGCAAGGAGGAAGGGATAGAAAAAGAGAGAGAGAGTGAAAGAGAGAGGGAAGACAGGTGTGCAGAGTACAAAGGTGGTCAGTAAGAAAGGACATTCTAGTTGGTGGCAATAATAGAAGCCAAGGCATAATACTGTGAAAATGCAGAACCTGATTCAATCAGGACAGGTCAGGCTGTGTTGCAGAAACTAAAATACAAGAGAGGAATAAGGGGGATGAGGCCTGTAGCAAGTGGACCAGAGCACAGAAACCTGAATTTTGTCCTTGTGACAATGGGGAATGTTTAAAATAACTTAAGCACAAGCATGCAATGGCCACATTTATTGGTCACTGCCACCAAGAAGCTGTGGACTTAAACCTGCAGCTTTGCTTACTTCCCCTACTCCTCTTCCAAGCCCAGTCAGTGGAGATTAACACGATCAAGTACACTTTTTAATGTCTAGTCTGTGAATATAGTTCATCAATGGTGCCCAGGAATAATGGGGCAGCCTGGAGCCAGACCGTGTGACAGTCAATAAAGAAAGACCAAAAGTATAGCTCAGTGAAAACAGAAGCATTTACTGGACAACGTGTAGAAAACTGCACATTCTCTCATTCTCTCTCTCTCTCCCCTTCCCCGCCACCTTCTTTCTCTCTCCTACCCTCTCACTCTTCTTCCTGCCCCCCCATAACAATGTTTTAGGTTTGGTTTATTATTCCCATGCATTGACAAAACTGAGGCTGATTGCCATGAAGCACTTTTGCCTAATATCAGAAGAAAGTGAGCCCAGGTCATTGGGCCCCAAATCCAATGCTTTCTATTTGAACTGCTTTCAAACTTGCTAATCACCTCTATTCATCAAATCTGAACTCTTTCAGCTTCTGCCAAAAAGGTCATTTATTGGCACACTGAATCCCACTGTGGAGAGGGCTAGAACAGGTGTGCCCTGGCCATCAGGTCACTACAATTATTATACATAGACTTCTGACTTCTGCATCCATGATCTCACAGCAGCATCAATTATTGTTACCCATATGTGTTATTAATAGCTTCCTAAGGCTGATATAACAAAGTACCAAAGCAGGGTGGTTTAGCAAAATAGAAACCTGCTCTCTTATAGTATGAAGGCAGAACTCTGAAATCAAGGTGTCAGCAGGGTTACTTCCTTTGGGGACTGTGAGGGAGAATCCCAGCCATGCCTCTCTCCTGGCTTTGGTTGTCTGCCAGCAATCCTTGGTATCCTTGGCTTGCAGCTGCCGCACTCCCGGTTCTGCCTCCATCCTCACATGGCCTTCTTCTTTGGGGTCTCTTCTATGCGTACGTGCAATCTTCCTTTCTTTTCTCGTACAAGGACACCAGTTGTTGGTCTTAGGGTCCCATTCTACATCCAGATGACCAAAATTACTTCTGCAAAGACCCTATTTCCAAATAAAGTCACATTAACAGGCGTGGAGATCAGGACTTGACCATATCTCTTCGGGGGACATAATTTAACCTGCTACTGCATAGACGAGCAAGAGGAGTTTTCACGAGGTTCAGTGACTCGTCCCAGCACACAGCTAGGAAGTAAGGGAACATTAAGACAGAAGACCAGCTCCTTCTACCACAAATCCAGGCCCCTCCTTTCTCTAGGTATCAAGGTCATTATCTTTGAATGAAACCCTTGGTTTACAGACGTACATTCAGAGCCAAGGAGAATCAAGGATGAGTTCCTTGGAACTTGGAAAAAGAAACACCTTTCTTAGTCTATAGTGTGTTTACTATATCTTGCTGTGTAACAAACCCCAGAGACTTTTTGTTTTAAAACAACAAACATGTTTTATCCCCCAGGTTTTGTGGGTCAGCAATTCCAGGTTGCTTAGCTGGAACATCTGCAGCCAGGTTACCCCCAGGCTACCATCAAGGTATCAGCTAAACCTGCAGCCATCCCAAGGCTTGACCAGGAAAGGGTCGGCTTCCAGGCCCACTCATGGGGCAGCTAGAGGGCTTGGTTCTTCCTGGGCTATTAGTCTGAGGGTCTCAGTTCCTTGCTTGTTATTGGGTAGAGACTGTCCTCAGTTTCTGGTCACCCAAGGCCTCCACAGAGCAGCTGGCTCACTCAGCCAGAGAAGGGATAGAAGAACAAAACATGTCACCATCTACTGTCACCTAATCTGGGACCTGACATCTCAATCATTAAGCCACCAAATGTGTCCCACACTCAAGAGGAAGATATTACACAAGAGTGCAAATACCAAGAAGTAGGGATCACTGGACATCACCTTAGAGACTGGCCACCAGACAGAGCCACAAAAGTAGACCCTCTTTGTCTATGGATGGAGTGATGGGAAGATGTGAGGAACAGAGCCATGGCAATCATTTCGCTGCACTGCAAGTAGAGCTGGGGATTTTGAGGAAGGCATAGCGTGGAGACTGAAGACAGGGCCAACACCAAGGGATACAGAAAGAACAGTCTTAGAAGAACCAGGTCCTTGATGACATGATTAAGTCTCTTGTTTAGCCTCCCCTGCAGCCAGAAACCTGTGAAATGTTCAGATATAACATGAGATAATAAATGTCGGGGACAGAAAGTCCTAACAGATGCATGACCCCACATATAAATATGGCCAAGGTAGTGAAAATAACCTCCTGAGGTTGTTTGCCTCCGGATACAAGTCGTGTTTATCATTCATCATCATTTGCTTACACGTGATTCATATCGGTACTGTGAGCTGGCCTGGGGTGACCATCCACAAGCTCAGGGCTGGGCTTCTAGCTGCATCCATATTCCCTTTTTATGGAAGAACACCTCATATTTTATCAAGAGCCCCGAAGTCAAGAAGTTGATGAGGTTAAGGTCTGTCTACACCTGAGCACACAGCCAAAACCCCCAAATCCCAGGGACTATTCATTTCACTGTGTTCGCAGGTGGGTTTTTAACAAAATTAGTAATGAGATCTTGTCTCCAAATCCCCTTTCCCTGGTGAATTCACTGGGGGAAAATCAGCTGGTCTGGGGGGAGGCTGCGTGGCCTGTTTTTTTCAACTGATGTTGAAATTCTACCATCTCCCAGCTCTGCCCTTCCACCCGCACCCACCCACACAGAGACAACTAACCATTAACCTGTCTTTTCCCATTTCACTGAAGAATTTGTGAGCATAGGCTCAGCACCCACCCTCTCTCTCTGACTTCCTCAGACTCCAAACAGAACTTATAGAAAGTCAAAGTGTAATTGTGGAGATGTATTTGTGCTCTGGCCTTTTCAACATTTTGAGAATCACACACTGTGGGCTCCCCCCAGCCCTGCCCTTCTCCCTCTCCCATAAACAATGTCTGATCTATAGCCTTTGAGGTAGGTTTCTGACGGGAATTGCAGGTGATGGAGCCACCTTCTGCTTCAGGGACCTCCCCCATTCCCAGGTGGACACGGCCTCCCCCACAACCTGCTCTGCTTCATGCATAGAGGGAAGCAATAACTATTCCCTGGAGATGCTGTATCTGATTCATAAGGAAAAAAAGGGATTTGTGAGGAAGATAATAGGAAGGATTTTGTTTTGGTTTGTTTTTTCTCTTTTCACATTTCATTTCTAGAAGTTTAACGACTAGTTATCAATGTTCCGTTTTATTTATCTACTTTCAAAATTTAATGAATACTTCTGGCTATAATTACCTAATTTTTATACTTCAAATGACTGGACACCTGTAGTTTGGAGCACATTATATTCCAGCGTGATGGCTTATAGTATCAAGTGCTGCGTATATATGGATTAATCAATAAGCAAATTCAATTCTTATGAGGTGCAGTTCATTCTTTAAATTGAAGAGGCACTGGCAACAGGAGGGAGAGGGTTTAGTGCTACTCTCTTAGGATGAGAATCTACCATGAATATGTTCACTTCTCCTGTTGCTCCTTTATTATCCAGGGAAGTGGCTTAATCTTTTCTAAGTGTGGCCATTGTAAGCAAGCTTGCCTATCCTTTTTTAGATGGATTTCTTTATTTGCAACACAGTGTATGAGTAACCTGAAGAGGGGGGTCTCAGTGCCCCCTCAAACCATTCAATTCTATAAAATGCCCAGGAGGTAAACATTGGAGGACTCCACTTCTAATAGGTGTGGAAAATACAATTCTACCCTCTCTAGATGTGGGTCCTGATAAGGCTAGAAAGCTCAGCTTTTAAAGTCATTGGTACTCTTTGGTATAATGACAACCACCATTGGACTAAATACCAATTTTAGGGCATGTATCTGAGGCACTATGCCAGGTACATCACATACAAATTCCAACCTCACAGCAGAGTGTGAACTAGTATCTCCGTTCTACAGATAAGGAGGTTCGAGGTGTGATAGACCGTATCACATGTGAAAGTCATGTAGTTAAATCAAGAATATCTCATATCTAAGCAATTTTTTCTGCCCACTCTATTACATTAATTTATTATTTTTTCTCCTTTTATTTCTTTCCTTCTGGAGTACTCACACTAACCCGTCTCACATTCTGTTAGAAGCAAGGCTCATTAGAATAAGAAAGGCAATTGCCTGAACCTCACCATCTTTTGCTGGAGCTTACGGAGAGGCAGTCATGGACCTCTTGAGACCAGGAGGCCCAGGTACAGGTGATAAGAGCTCAGCTGAGACCAGAAAGGGCAGAAGGTGAAGACTAATGGACTCCCACCACCCGCCCACTGGAACCCTGGGGGCCTGGAGGCTAGGAATTGTGAGCCAGACTAAAAGAGCATTTTTGATTATCCCAGGAGAGAGGTGTTTAGACAGGACAATTAGGTCATTTAAAGTGACCATATTTTGTGTTAGAACCAAGGGAATTCCTAGTTCAGCCTGCCCTGGCTTTCTTAACCTCATTGGGTAAAGACATTGATGAGGGAAGAGAGGAGTCTCTCCACAGCCTGGTGGTTCACAAGGTGTCATCTGAGACCTCTGTGGAGGGTCTACAATCAGGGGAGGCTTGTGGGACAAGGTGCACAGAGCAGGTAAGGATTCATGGAATGCAAAACTGATGAGAGTTTTCATAATGTTAAATAGGGAAAGAAGAGGAGGGTCACAAGGTAAGAAATTGTAAGCCACAGGATGTGTAAAGGCTGCTTTGATGAGGGAAGTTTGGACCACTCTGGGTGACCCACCTGAGTGAGAAGGAGAGCTGTTGGGGTGGGGCTGGTGGAGAAAACATCACCTTGCTAAGGCCATAAAGATGGCCAGGAGTTAGCAGGGAAGAGGCACGGGGAGGGCTTTCTTGGAAAAGGGGCCGTAAGTATTGGTATAGTGACAGTTTTATATTTAAATTTAAAGAATGTCTTGATGGATTTTCAAGGTGAGCTTTTTAGGCCTTTCCACCTTCCAATGTCTCCCGTTCCCCATTTTCCCTACAGATCAAATGACCAAATTCAAGCTGCTGTGGCATTTGACTTTCAAAGCCCAATAAATTCCATTCCTTGTTAATCTGTTTATTCATCTCTTAGAAATACTCTTTCCACTCCCACCCCAGTTTCACCTGGAGGTCTCACGCAGGAGTGCCTTCTCTCTGCTATGCTCTCTGACTGCTGTGACCCCTGTGCACCCAGATGGGGCCAGAGTCACTCCAGGAAGTCTCCTGTGCTGGTCCCACATCTTTCTCTTCCTCTTTCAGCCTTCTCTGGATGCTAACAAAGCTGTTGATAGCTGTTGATGGTTTGGCTATGTCCCGACCCAAATCTCATCTTGAACTATAGTTCCCATAACTCCCACATATTGTGTCATGGGAGGGACCTGGTCGGAGGTAATTGAATCATGGGGGCAGTTACTCCCATGCTGTTCTCATGATAGTGATTCTCACAAGATCTGATGGTTTTTAAGGTGCTTTCCCCCAACTTCACTCATACTTCTCCTTGCTGCTGCTATGTGAAGACGGACGTGTTTGCTTCTCCTATTGCCATGATTGTAAGTTTCCTGAGGCTTCGCTAGCCCTGCAGAACTGTGAGTCCATTAGACGTCTTTTCTTTATAAATCACCCAGTCTCAGGTATGTCCTTATAGCAGCGTGAGAATGGACTAATACAGCTGCGTTCTGAGTCCGATTTTATCTGTTTTATGGCAGTGTGATAGCCCCAGCTGGGCTGTGTACTCTCGGAGCACAAGGCTCTCGCTGTAGAATTCCTCAAATTCCCCAACAGACCCTAGACACCATGGATCTTTCCATAACACTCTACAATTAAGGGCTGGTTCCCAATGACTGACTCTTGAAAAATGCTCGAGTTTCTTCCATTAACAAAATGAAAAAAACAATACCACTTAAACTTGACCGTAATGTGTTTGAAATGTTACCTTCTCTTAACCAAATGTCCTCTCCTTTTTTAGTTGAACAATTTAAATTAATTAGAAATTTATTATACAAGTTATAAGCCTCAGGTATTAGACCTTCCTTTTTTTGATTACTGGTGGCAGTCTGATTTGTTTATATAGTGCTTCAGAATTGACAGAAATCTTCTGGAGCCATTATCACTTTTTCCTGCTCAAAGGACTGAAAGAGTATTTTCTATCCATTTGACAAATGAAGAAGCTAAGCCATGAGCGAATGAGCAAGAGTGAGCCCAATAAGCTGCAGAAGAGGAAAGGGATACAAGTCTATGTGACAGAAAATTTCCTGCTCATTTTAAGGCACTGGTCTTTTCTTCTTTTGTTTTGAGACAGAGTCTGACTGTTTCACCAAAGCTGGAGTGCAGTGGTGCAATCTTGGCTCACTGCAACCTCCGCCTCCCAGGTTCAAGTGATTCTCCTGCCTTAGCCTCCTGAGTAGCTGGGATTACAGGCATGTGCCACCTTCCCTGGCTAATTTTTGTATTTTTAGTAGAGAAGAGGTTTTGCCATGTTGGGCTGGTCTCAAACCCCTGACCTCAGGGGATCTGCCCATCTCGGCCTCCTGAAGTGCTAAGATTGCAGGCATGAGCCACTGCACCCAGAATGGCCCTTATCTTATAAATTCTAAAAAGCAGATACTACTGGTCTTACCTAAGACCATTGACAGGGAGTCTGAAAACTCATAGACATTCATTGGAGTGCAGTGAGAGGTGGGAAAGTGTGTTGTTTTGGTGGAGTGAGGCTCAGATGCATTTCTCATTCTTTCTGTTCATGTAATCCCAGCACCGTGGGAGGCCGAGGTGGATGGATCACCTGAGGTCAGGAGTTCGAGACCAGCCTGACCAACACAGGCAAACCCCATCTCTACTGAAAATACAAAAATTAGCTGGATGTGGTGGTGCGTTCCTGTAGTCCTGGCTACTCGGGAGGCTGAGGTAGGAGAATCGCTTGAACCAGGGAGACGAAGGTTGCAGTGAGCCGAGATTGCACCTCTGCACTCCAGCCTGTGCAACATAGTGAGACTCATCTGAAAGAAGAAGAAGAAGAAGAAGAAGAAGAAGAAGAAGAAGAAGAAGAAGAAGAAGAAGAAGAAGAAGAAGAGGAAGAAGAGGCGGCGGAGGAGGAGGAGGAGGAGGAAGGAGAAGAAAAATCGTGTTGGAAAATATTGTGTTTCCTTCAAATTCAGATTAAGGGTGAGCAGTTTAGGAAGGAAAAGGGATGGAGCAGAGCCTTCGGTAATATTTTAAATCAAAGGGATTGGCTATAAAATGTGGAGACCAAAATAACTACTGAGAACACAATGCTTTCACATAAAATAAAAACTTGGGGAGAAGACTCCAGATAAGAAAGACTAACAGTTGGCACTTACGTTTCAGTGTTATTTACCAGCAGGAAAGGATGATTTTGAGTGATTGAGCGGAATGTGCTGAGCTGGAGGTGAGTTTAATATGGCTGCAAAGCTCGGTACCGTCCTGGTCATTGTGCCTTCTGGGAGAGGGAGAACGACTGTGAGTTCCTGAGCCCAAAGGTAATCTTTTCTTGCTTTGTAGTTCTGAGGAGACTGCACCTGGATGAAGTTGTAGAAATCTGGGCTGTGTGGTATGAGATGCATGCATGCAGACTAAAAGGCATTCAGCCAAGGGATCTAAAAATAATTAAAAGAAGAGTGAGATTACCTCTCATGGATGGACACAAACACCAACTGTATGCATTTACCCTAAATGACAACAGAAGGAAACCAGAAAGATAATTGAAGGATTGTGAAGATCAAAGGGCTAGAGGATTTGCTCTCTCAGGCATAAGGGTCTAGAATTGCAAAAAAAAAAAAAAAAAAAAAAAAAAAAAAAAAAAAAAACAGAAAAAAATGTATGATGCTAGCATGTAGTTTGCCTGGCAGAAAACCTTAAACAAAAACATAGGGGAATTACTTCCCTTGGAAGAACTCAGATTTGGGGGAGGGGTGGTTCAAAATCTACTCTCATAAACTGTCAGAAGTACATTGGGAAGACAGGAGCTATGTGCAATCAATGAAAGAATAGTTTAGCGGATCTGCTAGGATAGTTCATCATTGCCTACTATTGCAATGTGACATCAAATAGGAAGCCCCAGTTGTGTTGCTCCATTACGTGTGCATTCGACAAGCAGAGCCTTGGGCATAGAATAGGACCCCTACGTTTCTTACAGCTGTGATAGAATGTAGAGTATCTCTTTGAAACAAGCCCCTACATAAGCCTCAAAAGAAACAAGTACAATTCAGAAGATGTGAACTCAGGAATATCCAAGAAAAGAGGATGAAAAATCAGACTGATGGGGAAAGAGACTGGTATACCATTTTTTGAAGCCAAGTACTGCTAAGTTAATCCTGTAGTTGATCTCAGTAAAAAGGAGGACATTAATAATCTGCCCCAAAATACATATTTCAGTGTATTTGATGGAAGGTAAAGACTTAGAGAGAGAAGAGCCCTTTGCAAAGACTAAGAATAGTTCAATATGGCTGCAAGGCTCCGAGGTGCAAGGTACAGACTACAAGCTATTTAGAAACCAGACCAAAATCTCTATGGTTCATGCAGAGGTTTCTGAGAATTACCCCAAGTCAGCAAGGGGGACCACTGGGAAATCACACATATAAAAATGGCACAATAAAGTTCGTGTTTTGATCATCCTGTAAAGATCTGTAAAGATTGTCCTGGACCTGAAATAGTGAATAGACAGGAAGAGTGAAATAATAGAGGTAGGAGATAAATTAGGAGTTTGTTGTAGAAGTCCAGAAAAAAAGATAATGAGGCCTAGACTGAGAGAATGGTGGAAAACGGTAGTGGGTTGGAGAGATTAAAAAAAAAAAAAAGAAAACTATTGAAAAGATAGAATCCATAGGCCTTGTTTCTTAATGAGATAGGTGGGTCAGTGTTGAGGAAGGACAGGTAAAGACCTCTAGATTTCTCAGTTGGGCATCAAGTATGTGGTAATGCCATGAATCAGGGGACACTGACAATGGAGTAAAGATTTGGGGAGGAAGATGTTATAGGGAAGCTAAAGTAAAGTGAACTTGAACATACTGGTTTTTGTTTGTTTGTTTGTTTCTTTGTTTTGAGATGGAGTCTTGTTCCGTCACCCAGACTGGAGTGTAGTGGCAAGATCTCAGCTCACTGCAACCTCCACCTCCTGGGTTCAAGGCATTCTCCTGCCTCAGCCTCCCGAGTAGCTGGGATTACAGACACCTGCCACCACACCCAGCTAATTTTTGTATTTTCAGTAAAGATGGGGTTTCACCATGTTGGCCAGGCTGGTCTTGAACTCCTCTACCTCAAGTGATCCACCTGCCTAGGCCTCCCAAAGTGCTGGGATTACAGGCGTGAGCCACCATGCCCAGCCAAAGATATTAGTTTGAAGGCTCTGTGATATATCCAAGTCTCAAGACAGACATCACATATATGAATGCAAAGGTCTGGGGTCTATGGAGAATCAGGGCTGGGAATGCAGCTCCAGAGTCATCATCATGAGTGGTTAATGCAGTCTGGGAAGCAGAGAGAGCCCAGGAGATAATGTAAATGAGATAATATGAAATTATTTATAATATTTTAAATGGTCTATGGTAAACCTTGAGGAACATCAACATCTAATGACTAGTAGAGAAAGACAATCCTGGAAAGGTTAATAAAAAGAACACTGAAAGAGGCAAAAAAAGAAACCCAGATCTAGGGGCCATTAAGGAAGTCCCAGGCAGGACCCAGGAATATTCTTCAGGATAATGGCATGGGTCAGGGCACAGGTACTAAGACTCTATTATGGGTTCAGCTTTTTTGATACAGATATGAGTAAGAGTAACATGCCTGGTCTAAGTGCCCAGAGAAGCCAGGAGGATTTAGAAAAAGAAACACTAGGATTATGTCTTGAAGGCTGAACAGGAATTTTCTGGGAAAGGAGAAGTCATGCCAAGCATGAGGACCTGAATATACAAAGTCCAAGTCATGGCCCAACATGACGTGGTGGAAGAACAAGAAGCAATTCCATGTTGCAGGTTCAGTGGGTTTGTGGTGGAAAGGTGCCTGGGAGGATATGGGCACATGGGGATTTGGAGTGGAATGGAAGGTTGTGCTAAGAAGCTTGAGTCTTGTCTTACCAAATGTGTGGACCCTTAGAGCTTTACAAGAAGATAAGGAGCATGTTTCATCCTAGTTCAGAAGATGTCTTTAGTAGTGATAGCCCTAGAGACTAAAGAACTGTGTGGAGAGGAGACATATTTAGGAAAGAGACTGGGTATGCTTTGGATATTAATGCAGGGAATTCAGGGGTGGGTATTCTGGGGCTTGTCTTGAGCAAGAGGGAGGACGATTCTGTTTTTCCAGAAAGAAAAGAGGAGGACAGTTTTAGAGTCCAGCAAGGGATAGTTGAGTTACAATAAACCTAGTCCTGATCATTGTCGCCTATTATTTCCATAAAAAACAAAAACAAAACCAGAAGCAGTGGGCAGCGGCATTGGCTAGTGTCAGGAATTTGAGAGGAAATGAAGATCTAACCAAATCTTGGCGATGAATTCTTTTTGACTTTCTGGAGCTGAATCAGAGACCATGATCCTAGACCATGGCACAACCTCTGATAGCATCCTGTCTTTCAGAGTCTTTGGTAGAGAGGGCAGCGGCCTTCTGCTGAACATCTCCTCTGTTCTAAGACCTTAACCCACATGATCTAATCAATGCTAATGCCAACACTATGAAGTCACCCTTAGGAAGCTTGCCTTTCCCTGGCTCAGACTTTAAAAGTGGCTGAGTTCAATTTCCAGCCCAGCTGATTCTGATTCCCAAGGGACTTTTTCCTTCTTTATATCCACATTCCCTTTATCCATTGATCACACTGTCTGGCATTATCTGGCATCACCCTGGTGAAACAGTTGGCTGACCTTACTACTCCTGACTCCTTAGCTTGCTGAATTGCTATGGACCAAAAGTGAGACTAAAAGTAAATTAGGTGGGGCAGAAGGAATCAGGATTTGCATTATCAGTCTGGTGATTCTTGTTGACATTGCTGAAAACCTCATCAGGTGAAGGGCAGAGGAGCCTGTGTCTAATTACGTTTTATTTTATCAATGACTAAGTGCTGCTTTTCTAGAAGCCCCATTAAAAGCCAGTGAAAAGGATCAGTTGGGACAGAGTCCCCAGACACTCTTCACTTCCCATCCCCCATACACATTCAGTGCTTACTCAGTGAAACATGGCATGTGATATTCTTCTCTCAATTCTCCAGTTGACAAGGCAGTCATGTCCCTGGAAGGGACAGCCTCCTTTTCACTGCTGTGATGGAAAGAGATGAAGAAATGAGCTAGAAACTATGGACCATCAAAGAAGCTGTCATGACTTAATGATGACTGAACCATTTCTCAGATGAAGAAAATGAGGCATAAGAGTTAAAAGTTAATGCGTTAAAGATCACATCTCAGTCTTCGTCTCCATAGAAGTATAGATATATTTCTGGGTAACTGTTTACACATTCCTCTCCTCCGTGTGCTGTGAACAATTGGCAGAAAAGGTCTGTCTTCCAACTTTGGATCCCAACGCTTCATAGTGTTGGCACACGTAGACTGACTACGAGCTCACAGCTACACGTGCTGCTGAATGAGAAGCTATTGTTTGTCAGGCATTTTACTGGTCCTGGCATTTGAGTAATGATGTTAATCACTTTTATCTAGTTCCATCTCCAATTTCATGTTGCATTTGTTGTTCATTTTAATCCTCCCTTCCTTGTGAAGAAGACAGTATTATTGTCACCATTTTTGCAAGTGTCGAAACTAGCAACCTAAGAGTTTAAAATCTGCCTTAGTTCACGAGGCTCCTAAGTGGTAGATGAGAACTTGAACCCCAAACTTCAGATTCTGAATCTTAAATGGATGTGCAGAGCTACTGAGATGAATAGGACCCCATCTCCACCCTCAGGAAGATTTTAGTCTCAGAGAAGTGGTCTCAGAAAATAAACTGAGGGATGTGCACTCCACTCTTTTGTTGACTGGGGTCTGCCCGTGGGTCCAGTCTATGGGTTTGCACTTCTGAATGGGAGCAAGGTCCTGCTTGGGGGAGGAAAAGCAAATAGACAGGCCTGAGAATTGGTTCAGTCATCGTCAATGTCATGACTGCTTCTTTGATGGTCCACAGTTTCTAGCTTGTTTATTCATCTCTTTTCATCACTGTACTAAAATTGAGTCTGTCAACTCCAACCAGAGAGGGTTCAGGAGATCTGTGCACAGTATTCTGTCCTGGCCATGACCCCACCAGGGAGCAGGCAGGAATTAAGTGATGAAAAATGCTGGTATGAAATATTGCCATAATTGCTTTCTGGAAAACAACAAGCTTAATTCCCAGTAAAACAGCATCAGAATTTTCCAGGCCCTCTGATGGGGAAAATAAAATGCCCTTCCTAGAAATTTCTCATGCTCTGTGGTTTCTATGAGATGATGAAGACTCTGTAGAGGATAATGTGGTGATAAGATTTTGGAATCCATGCTCATTGCCCTGTTTCTTCGAATGTATGCAGGACTCTTATTAAACAGACAAAAAAAACTCCAAAGCCCAGGCTGATACATATTTTAAAAATCTCTATGAGAATGAAAAATGACCGTAGAGTCACTCAGCTTGAGTTCCATCCTATCCCTTAATAGCTAGGAATCGCTGAGTACGTTAGTTAAGGTAGAAAGCTCTGATTCTGTTGTTTGTAAAAATGAGACTAATACTAGAATTTTCCTGATAGATCTGTCAGTACCTTTTAATAAGTTATTCCAGATTAAACACTTAGTCTTGTGCCTGGTACAATACATGTTGGCAGTGATCTTAACACTTTTACTGTTTCTCTTCTTCTCTAACCTGATATGTTGAGACTGAGCTGTTTTACTTCAATGACCCTTTCTTCTGTGCCATCACTTCCTTTCTGAATTCACTGAATTATTCTAGGTACAGAATATCCTCACAAGGTAGTTTTGTGGACCCACAAAGCCCTATGATGGCTCCAGAGTCATGTCTAGTGCTGGATAAATGTCTATGGCCCTGAACTTTGAGGGGAGAAGATTGGTGAGTTGAGTCAATACATGTTGAACTGTACAGCAAGAAGACTCAACTCCCTTTTTGTGATCATTGAAATCATTTCAATTCATTTCCTTCTTGGTTGGACAGAAACATGTTTTCAGTAGTGAGTAAATCTTGAGGGAATCCACTGACCTGAACACTCATATAATGCATGAAGTTAATGGACAAAAAATGATATTCATCTTCAGTTAATAATAGCATTTTCTTCTGCAGCACCTAAACTTAGGGGTGGTGAGGGATACTATTGGTGCAGCCACTGTGCCACCGGCAGATACATGACCTTTATTGTATCTAACTATAATTAGATCTATGGTGAAATAAAATAAAAACCAACACAAGTTTTGACACTAAGATAATAAATTATAAATTATGGAAGTCTACGCCACCAAGGATCTTGTAAACAACAGGCTGGTCTCTTAGCAACAGACCAAGGAGAGCAGGTTGTTGATAGGAACGGAGCAGTGATTACTGCAGTTTTGCAGTGATTACTACCAAAGACCAGGAACTACATTTCACCACCTGCCCAAGGCCCCATCTCCGCCCAGCCCTTCTTTGTCCAGTGGCCAGTGCCCCTTTCCCAGTGACCCAGGTGATCAGACCCCATGGAAGAGACAAAAAAGATGTGGACTGAAGGACAGAGATGGGCTGAGGATACCCTGTGGGAACATGAGGGAATGAGAAAGGGGGCAGGAGAAACAAATACATTCTTATTTGATATTGTTTGAAATTAGGACTCCAAACGGGGGACTCCGCTTTTCCCTGCCCCCAACTACCTTTGGTTTTAAAAATCTCACTGAGAGTGGTTGTCATGAAGGAATTTAGACAAGACTTTGACAAGGTGCCAAAATGGTTTATTTTAAAATGTTGTTCCCGAAAGCACCAGAATATTACGTTGGAGCAAATGTTGCTTGGAAGAGCGAAGGGGTTGTGGTCACACAGACTTGGAAGAAGGGTGATGGGGATTAAGGTGCTTGTGACTTGGAATTAACAAAGGCAGGTGGACCGAAGGACTCAGTCACCAGGAAGCTTTTTTTTTTACAAATACATGGTTAAGAGAGAGTGTGTGTGAGTGTGGGTGAGTGTGTGTCAGTGTTTCTCAACTGTGGGGCATTTTCGGAGTTGGGGTGCAGAGGGAGGTTTTCTTTAATTAATTAGATGTTTACCTCCAGCATCATCCCTCAGTGGTTTACACAATCATCTGCCCACATGTTAGGAGCGAGATTCAAGAAAGCCTCTTGGAGTGAAATTTTCCTGGAAATATCCTGATTCTTAGCAGCACACGCCCTCTCCCTCTTTCTGTGACGGAAACAGCCAGTTCCGCATTATTCTAAACCACAAAGCAAGCGACATGCCATCCTAACTTAGGATCTGAAGGAAATATCAGCCCCCTAATTGCACAGGGGCCACACAGCCTGCATCTCGCTTCATCGTCCTGACTGTATGCATTTTATTGTTTCATAATAAAAGTGGCCGACTAAATTATGACTACGTGTGATTTATCTGGCATGTCATTTTAGATTTTTCATATGTATAAATTTGCCATTTGAAAAGAAGGCGAAAATTCACTGCTATTCCCCAAGGCCTCGTTTTTGGGGAGCTCCTCTAATATCATGAACAGAGACTTTGTGACTTTCGAAGTGATTAGCTCCTATCCAGAGGTTTTGGAACATATCTGTGTTCACAAGCCGTCTGCCGGGGTGAAATTCTATCTGGAATAGTGTCCCAACCCCATCGGAGAGAGGCTCTGGATTTGTAAAACCCCTGTTAAGGACCCCTGGGTATGAGCCCCCCACAAACATGTCTGCGGCACCCACAGCTATGCTGCAATGAAGGCCCCATTGCTCCATTGCACAGATGAAGTTGCAAAGGCCCAGCAATGTCAGCCAACTTCCCCAAGCTTAATGCTGGGGCCTGCTTCCACTCCAGGACCAAGTGGCTTCAAAGTCCATACGTTCCCCACCATGGTGGCCTGCCCTGGGGAAGGTCACTGCCAAGAAGGCTCCAGGGCCGTCTTGCAGCTGCTGCCTCTTCTTCTTTTAATTCCGAAAGAAATGAATCATCATGAAAAATCAACAATTCACAAGATATAAAGTGAAAAGGCAAAGTCCCCCCTCATCCTCTCTCTCAGCCCCTCAAGTACATTAGAAGATCTTTTTAGAGTTGAATTTTCACTCTGTAGGAGGGTGTTCTATATACAAAGGATATGACCCTTTCTTCTTCTTTAATTTGCTTATAGCTGGTACATTTCGAGAAAATAAAAGTGACCCATGCCTTTGATGTTTTTTATTTTCGCTTATTTTTGTCAACATATCGTGGAGAATGCTGAGTTCTTGGAATTGTTTTCCCCTTTTTCCCTCTGAGAGCAAATCACCAAGATGTGCTTTTCCAGAGCCTAACATCCTTGAATTCACAAAAGTTCCAGTCTGGAGTCATAAAGTGGAACGGAAGCAGTTCTAGTCAGTTCTGATCATGGCAACATGAATTCTCCCCTTTCCCCAGGGAGACTCAGAAACCTGCATTTTCACAAGATTCCCCAAGTGACATGTGTGCACCACAGGGTTTGAGAAACCCCGTGCTGGACTCAGCTGCTTCAGAGAGAAGAGGCAGAACAATTGCCAAGCTATCAAGGAAAGCTCAGACTGACAGCAGAGAACTCAATAGAAATGCCCCATCCGACTGTTGTCACTCAGGCCCTAACTACTGCAAGAGAGTGGAGCACTGTTTCTCCCCTGAAAAGACTGGATTTCGACTAAATGAAAGCAAAACTCTGGGGACAATTTCCCACCTAGTAGCTTGAAGCCCTACCCGGTCACCAAATTGGCCTAGCTGGTCCTACCTGTATTTGGTAAGAGCTGGGGATTGGGACCAAGCAGAGAGCAAGACCGAGCTGGTTTCCTCTCCGGTTTCCTCCGGGATGGCTGGGTCCCAGGTCCTGCCCCCGCCTCGCCCTGTGCAAGCTCGGTGCAGTGCAGCCCCTCCGGCTCTCGCCCCAGAATGCCGTGCGCAGGCTGGCAGCAGTTCAGCTGAGGACTAAACGCTTGGCTCAAGTTCAACACGGCTGCCAAGATTTGGCAACCAGAGAGTTGCAGGGAAGCAGCAGGCTGCTAAACCCTTTCACATTTTTAATTAGATCCACACACCCATGTCTTTGAGCTATCATAAATATACAGATGACATAGAGAGTATTATTCGGGGTTAAAAAAAAAAAAAAAAAAAGGGAAGCAAACTCTACTAAGGTACAGCTTACCTTACTGAAATAATTTCCCTATCACTAGTTTGAGGGCTGAGGAGGAAAACCAGAAGGTAGTGATATTTGCTTAAGTAGAACCACGTCTGACAAGGGAATCTACCCAGGATCTGGAAAACACAGGTCCCGGCTGCCTTGCTGTCATCCTGGGCTTCGAGAATATCACCAGAAGAGGGCATTCTTGGCGCCGGCTCAGCCCTGTGCAGCCCGGAACTGGCAGGGAGCAGTGCTGGAGGAGTCATCCCTCAGGCCACTCCCACCTCCCATTCTTCGGGATAGCGTTAACATCGCCACGGAGCAGCGAGGTTGCCTCATTCGCCCTAAATGCAGCAACTTTTATATTCCGTGTTGCTTTACTATTTTTCTCGTTTTATTTCCTTCCCTGGATTGTTTTTCGGTATCTTCCCCTGGAAAACAATTGCCGAGGCTTCTAAATTTTTCTAAGTCCTGTGCCACAATATGCTCAGCTTCTTTCCCTCAGAACCAGCCTTTCGCCTGCACTCAGCCCCTGGGCGATTCTCCCTCTGGGGAGGAAAGAAGATTCAACTCTTGATTCAAATACTACCGGGTTTCACTCTGGTTTCGCCGCGTGGCTTTGGACACAGGATTTCAAAGCCTTCACGTTGGTTCCTTCATCTGAAAGATCCGAAAGCAGTTCTGGCCTCACAGAGTGGCTCTGGGGTTTGAATCGTATGTACAAGGCTCATAACACAGTCAGCACCTAATAATTAATGTTTGATAGAACATGTGCCGTGTAGATAGTCAGCTAACAAACAACGCCACAAAAACAACAGTGTTAGTTCTTAGTCTTTTTCTTCCCTGACCTGCTTCTCCTCTTGTTTGTGACAAAGACCACCCATGCTTCTCAGACAACTAACCGTAGTCTGATCAACTTGCCGTAAGATGAGAGTGAGCCCAAGCATTGGTGTGCATGCCCTTAATTTTAAAGACATGTTAAAAAGGAAATGAAACACTTGAAATACAGGAAAGAAGTGCCTCTGGTTGTCCCATCCTAGAGCACAAAGTTTATAAATAGAACCATCACAAACATCAAACATGAGCTGTGCTAAGACATCAAACACACACACACACACACGCACACACATGTTTGTGTCCTTGGCTTATGGTGAACTTTTTGTACACCTTCCAGTTGCCCCTGCAGAAAACCAGAGCTTGTAGTGGACACTTGGCAGCATTTGGTCTTTTCCCCATCCTTCCTTCATTTATTTTTTTTTTCACATATGACTTGAAAATAGAGCATGTTTTACTGTGGCAAAATTCCCTCTGTACTTGACCTGCAAACAGGACAGTCAAGCTAACTGGGATGACCTGGTCCAATGAAATGGGCTGGAGACAATTCTACTCCCAATATGCATCTTTCAGCAGATTGAGAGGGTGAGGACAAACAGAGGTTGGTGGGCCTTGACATCCTTATCTTTTCCTGTAGTCCCTTTTGCTCCCTGAGACCTCACTTTCTTCCCCAACCCACAGGCACAGGGAATTTCCTTTCACTAGAAGAAGAAATGATAGAAGCTTCTTATGCATGTGCACACACACGCGCGCACACACACACACACACCTATTCGTGCCCACAGACACTGAAACAGGACCCTCACACCAGGACTGTTCCACCTGGAATAGAGAGAGCAGCGATGGCTCCCACAGCCATGAAGTCCCAGGTTGAGTCCCACTTGCCTCTGTGGTCCTGATCAGGCTCCGACAGGGAGTGCACTGCTGCTCATGATGAGTTATTTATACGGGAGGAAGCAGCAAATTTCTATGAGAGTAAAGTAAGGTATAATCCGTGTCATGCTTTCCTGGAGCAAAAAGGGTCATGCTGAAGCCAGTCCCATTCTCTGAGAGCCATTGCAGGCTGCCCCTACATGTCCTTCCCACAGATGCATTAAAGGAAACGGACCCTGTGACACCCTGACCCTTTCTGCACCTTATGTAGGGTAAAGGAGGTGGACTGGGAATGAATACATGCACTTCATGTATTTAAGGGCCATTCTCTGATAGTGCTCTGAGACTTCCTGGGAAATATTATTAACTCAGGACTGACAGGTATTAGTCTGCTTGAGCTGCTATAACAGAATACCACAGACTGGGTGACTTAAATCCCAGAAATGTATTTTCTCAGTGTTCTGGAGGCTGGCAAGTCCAAGATCATTTCTGGCTGGCTTGGTTTCTACTGAGGGCTCACCTCTTGTCTTGTGGACAGCCACATGGCCCTCCCTTGGTGTGTGTGCCTGGGGAAATAGCATTCTGGTGTCTCTAATAAAGACACTCATTCTGTCATATCAGGACTCTACTTTTATGACCTCAGTCAGTCTTACTTCCTTCGAGCCCCCATCTCCAAATAGGGCCATACTGGGGTTTAGAGCTTCAGTATATATATTTGGAGGGATAGAAATTGTCAATCCATAATAAAAGCATTTTCGTACTTTTGTGCATTTTATACTTTTGGAAGGAGATGGAATCAGATGGAAATTCTACTCACTCCACCACCCCCTAGCTGTGTAGCCTTGTATAAATCTACTAACCACTCTGAGCCTTATTTTTCACTTTTGAGAAGTGGAGGTTAAAATGCTTTCCCTAGAGTGTGATTATGAATAATAGGTTAGGTAATGTACACACAGTGCCTGGCCAAGGGAGGCACTCAAAAAATGTAACAGCCATAGTGGTAGTTGATACCATTATTTATTATTTGATATTATTATTTGTTAAACCACCCAGACCATATTGCCTGAAACACTGGCTTAGAGCTTTGCATCCCAAACGTTCTCTGTGCTGCTGTTTGCATCTCTTTATCACCAATACTGACATGAGTCAATGAAGCTCATAAGGAGTGTGACCATCTATAATAATATCTTTCATGGGGTCCAGGGGAAACAAACATACTCACTTCCAGAGAAGTGACTATAAATATTCATATCACTTTACGTTTAGGGCATTTTGCAATAGTTGTTGATACCATTATGCATTTAACATAGTCATGACAATTAGATTTGGAACTCTTGGTTAAAGCAAAAGTCCTGCAAGAAAACATAAATGTAGCTACATCACACTTGGGGAGCCTAAAGTTGAGGGAGCCAAGGATTGGAATTATGCAGTTTCAAAGGCCATACCCTGAGCTTCACAATCCTGCCTGAGTCAGCAATTGCAACAATAATGCTGTATAACAAATCATCCCAGCTCAAATGCTTGAAACACTAAGTATTTCTTCTCGTGCTCATTGGTTTCTAGATTTACTGTGGTTCTGTTGAGCTAGACTTGGCTCAGCTGATCAGATCTGCTGCAGGTTGCGTGTCTCCTGAGTATGGTTTTAAGCTATAGATTGGGTTCTCATCCACTCAATGTGTGTTTGTTCTGGGATCCTAGCTTAAGGGGTGACAGCTACCTCAGGCACATTATAGCCTAAATGCAGAGAAAAGCAAGCACATCTAAGGTCTCTGATTACATAGTGTCCACAGGCACTCCAGTGGTTAGGTCAAGCCACATGGCCAAGCCCAATCTCAGGAAGTAGGGAAGGAAATTCTGCACGGTAGTATTGGGGAAGAGGGGAATGAGGTTTAACTGAAAAATAATCCAAACTATTGAGTACCCTGCAAACAACAGCATACAGAAAACTAGAATAGCAGCAACCACTATACCTTCTTTATCAGCAGAATGCTAATTCCCTTTAAGGCATTTCTAGTGGTTGACAGCCAGCATCCATTCTGACTGGTCAAGCGTCAGTTTTGCTTGGTAGTGCCCTAAACTTAAGGGCTTTAAAATATCCTTTTGGGAGGCCGAGACGGGCGGATCACGAGGTCAGGAGATCGAGACCATCCTGGCTAACACGGTGAAACCCCGTCTCTACTAAAAAATACAAAAAACTAGCCGGGCGAGGTGGCGGATGCCTGTAGTCCCAGCTACTCGGGAGGCTGAGGCAGGAGAATGGCGTAAACCCGGGAGGCGGAGCTTGCAGTGAGCTGAGATCCGGCCACTGCACTCCAGCCCGGGAGACAGAGCGAGACTCCTTCTCAAAAAAAAAAATAAATAAATAAAATAAAATAAAATAAAATAAAATAAAATAAAATATCTTGACTATCACCCTGGATTGTCAGTATCTACAATGATACCAGCAAACACCAACTTTCTAGGGCCAGCGACACCAGCACCAATGAACTTCCATTCAGAACCCCCAAAATTCTCAGGACAGGGTCCTAGCACTGCTGAAATTGTGATGTGGATACAGGTTTCAGGGTGAAGGAGCTAGGAGTTTAAATAATATCTCTGATGTTTCCCGAAAGTGTGACCCTAGGCAATGACGTGGTCTCCTGAATCTCAGGTCTTTAGTGGGGATGCTTGTGGTGCTGCTGTGAACAGTAAACTACTGGATGCATGGAAATCAGCCAACACGGGGCCGATAATTTACAGTATGCACCCACTAAATGGTTACTCTCTTCTTGCTTTACCATTAGCTTGAATCTTATGGAATTGGCAGAAATAACCAAGGGCTGGCAATTTCATACAGTTCAACCTAACAGATAATAAAATCCTTATGGGCAAATATAAAATTTTGTTTAAGTCTATTCCTTGCAATCCTGGGTCATTCCTCATCTGTGGAAATGAAAGCCAAGTATGGGAAATACCCAATGAAAATATGGCCAAATGTCAAATGATGGAGCAGAACAGACACCCCCTGTGTTAGTATCACTCCAGTGATGAAGATGGAATGGTGAAGTTGTAAGGAGATATAGACAGATAGAGTATAGATAAGTGAATCTACTGTTTATCTGCTTGCCTTCCACCAAGGTGGGAAGTGTCAAGTAAGAGCGATGGTATAAGGAAGGGTGGGTGTTCTGCAGAGGTGAAAGGGGCTGAGAGGTCACAGGAGAAAAATCTGTGCCCGTTTTTGGATGTGCAGAGAAGATCATGTAATTTGGAATTAAGCAGATATGGGGGTTTTAATGCCAGCTCTTTCAAAAACATATATAAAATCTTGGGCAAGTCACTAACTTCTCTGAACTTTTCACCTATGAAAATGACATAGTTCTCACAGGAACATAGCAATGGTCTAGCTATCAGTGTCTAACAGAGAGCTTGTTTTCTGGCAGTGGGCGGGGGGCGCTCAGCCATCTTGGTGACATATCACTATCCCACTTTTTTTTTTCTGCAGCTGGTCTTGAAGTTGGGGCTAAATGAATGCAGAGCAACACAATTCTACGGTGTCTAGGTCTTCTTAGTGCAGACTTTAGAACTGTACCAAAGGAATTTGCCAAGAAACTCACTGGTATTTCCTGAGCAAGCTATTTTCATTTCCCCCACTGGTGCTATAGCAGCCAGAAACTTTGCTGCAGTCCTGCCCTCTGGACACCATCTAAAAGCACAAGCGAGCTGTAGACATGGGCAGTGACTGAGTATCCAAGGAAGACAGTCATATATACAATAATGACTGAAATTAATTTCTTATTCCTTCTAGGCCAAGGGATAAAACAAGAGGAAAGCTGGGGGAAAGAAAAAAAAATAACAAGAGAAAACCCTAAAGGAACTTCAGGATCAAAAATAGATCCTCTCTAACATTGGTATAAGACAGTAATATTATCAATTGTCTTCACCTTTAGCCAGAATAAAGCATTTAACAACTTTATTGAGTTCCTACTCTGTGCCAGGCACTAAACCAGCCACAGAAGCCAACATTGAAACAAGCAAGATGCCTGCATCCCAAAAGCATCATTCTTTTAGCCCAAACAGAGGGGAAGGAAAATCGGTTCTATGGGGGTCTTGTTTCCATCCGTGGAATGAGGGTCAAGGATGGGAAATACCCAGTGGAAATAAGCCCAAAGCATCCTGCCATTGAGACGTCTGTTAAATGAACAGTAATTAGTAACACCACGTTCTTTATGCTCCTTCTACATGCTCAGTGTTATCCTAGAAAATGCAGGGAGTAGGAACAAAATATAAAGTCTCGTTGCTCCTCTCCAGAATTTAAACTCTAGCTCAAGAGACTGTATTACCACGTGTGCAGAAATTGCAAAGAAGACAAGAAAATATTGACTTTATTTATTTTCATTGTAAACAGAATTCATCTCCTTGGACTTCCTTTTGGGAAAAGATTTAAGGAGCTCACACGCAATACGTTTAAACGGCTAATGGCCAGGAATAGAAGTCCAATACCGTAAAAAGGAGAGCACATAGCCTCAGCTAACCAGCAGGTTTTTCCTACTTACTCTATCTGAGCCCCAATTTGCTCTTGAGTTCCCTGGCAGCCAAAGCAAAGGAAAAATATGGTCAATTGCAATTGTTTGCTTTTATATTTGTTTTGTTTTTAAGAAACAGGACACAAAACAAATCCTCTGGGAGATCTAGTTAGCATCATGGATAAAGTCCAAAACACTAGCTTTTAGAATAAATACTCACCTAGTTTCATAGGATTGTTTTCCATAATGACTCTCAATAAAACTCAAAGATGTAACAAAACATTACTTCCAAGTAGGTGATTTGGCAAGGGGCTACATAAAATGGTCCAAGTCTATAGCTTTCCAGGGATCTAACTTGATAAAATACCTTAACTCAGAATAGCAACTTATATGAGTGGATAAATAACATGTGCCTCCCGCAGTCTTCTTTATCATTTCTCTAAAGATGGGTTTTGGTAAAAGTTGGAAAGTAGAAGATCTGAGATTATGCTTTCTTGTGGGCACCTAGATAAATGGTAAGCTGTGTTGCTAACTGATGGAAAACCTACACAGTTTGTAAAGCAGCCAAGTGGATGGTATGTATAAAAGTATATTACAGAAAAATTGAATGGGCAATCAGTCCATTAATGAATCCAATGACTATCCATAGACCACCATCTTAGTCATTAAAATATCTGAGGCATAGGCAGTAGTATTCAGCAGGTACTCAGTAAATGCTTTTGAATTGAATTCCTAGGAAATGAGAAGCTTGGGTGGCAAAACCCTGAAGGGCTTCACCCATCCTTGAAGATGTCTAGTGACTATCAGCATTCCAGCATCACCTCTGCCATTTTTGGCCTTTGTGAGCCAGAGCAGGTGGTGGCCCTACGATTTGCCAAGGCTAGCTGACCCCAAAAGATTGTGCAAAATCTCTTACTACATCCTGTCAAAGAAACCAAAATGATCATGTCCTTGGGGCAATTACTGTCTTTTGAGCATCAAGTTTGATTCTATAATTCGTGTGTACTTAGCTCAAGTCCTATCTGACACAAGCTGTTTTGCCAAGCCCACTGCCTGTCTCATATCCCTGGGTCTTGCTTTTAACTTTTTTTGTGAGTCTGCCCTTGATGACCAGTTCTCCTATTATCACACCTCAAGGGGATGATTCGCCATCTAAGGAACAGTGTATATCTGTCTTGTTGCCCATCATCCTCCCCCTTTCCTGTTCAGAGATCAGCATGGCCTTCCTGGACCATTGAAACACAATCCTTCCTCCACCTTCCAGGTGGTTACTCCAGCCCTGCTGTCAACATTCAAAAGCAACCATAGAACACCCACTGATGGGCATCCTGTCAACTCCTGAAACCAACACCTTTTGTGATCTGCTCCACTGACCACTCCTGGCTTCTCCCTCTATCTTTCAGCAACTGGTATTTGCTGTATATTTTTATTTTGGAGTTAGAATTCATATATAACAATTTACCTCCCTGAAGAGGCCATTTTTTTTCTGGCCATTTATCTGAAACAGCAGACCGCACTTTGCCCCATCAAACACTTTAGTTTTCTCTTTAACAGTTATTTATATTTGAAATTATGCTATTTGTTTGTTGGCTCTCTTCTTTACTAGGATATGAGGTCCCAGAGGTCAGGAACTTCACAGTGCTCCCAGAGCCTGGGACCAGGCCTGGCACACTGTGATCTCCAATGAATGAGTGAAGGAATGAAGGAATGAATGAACACCTCCTCACATAGGCTATGCTGTATTTTCTCTCTTTACCTTTGTGTTTTGTTGTTGTTTGTTCCTTGTTGTTCAAATCATTACCCTCTGCCAAAAAAAAAAAAATACTAATAAGTTTCTTCTTCTTTTTCTCCCTTCTTTTAAACTTTGGGTTAGATATCAGGTGCTGCCTTATTCAGAAGCTCTCCTGACCACCTCTGTTGCTGTCTCTTCTCTGACAGTCCACAGTCCCCTCTGTTTATTTGTTAGTGCATTTGCTCCTTGGGACCGTAATTGTCCATCTGTGTTACTATTCCCCTTAGGAGACATTTGTTCCTTGAGGTCCTTGACTAGAGCTCACTCATCTCAATGGTCCTTCTGTAGAGAACAGAGCTCACTGTGCTAGCTTATCAAATTTTTCATAGCTTATGTAGTTAATACTCTATCTTGCTCATGTTAATGTATTAGACACCATATACTCAAACCATCATCATTACCACTATTTCATATGTGCTGAAACTGAGGTTTGGAGGAGGGAGTGGCTTGCCCAAAGTCACAGCGCTCTATGCTGGTGGCTGTGCCCCAGATCCCAGACCATTGGCCTCCAGTCAAATAGTCACCTTCAAGACATATGACCATCTAGTGGATCCCTAATTTTTTTCGCAATTAAATCTGACCTTCCCATCAGTGCAGTAAGCTTCCTGAGGACAGAGAGTGCCTTCCACCTTCCTTGTATGCATAGAGGGAATGGAGCTGCACTTTAAACATAATCGGCAGTTAATAAATGTGTGTGGGCTGAACTATTAATTTGATAACAAACTGCTAGAGAGTTTTCTGCTTGGATGCATAAACATAAACATATACAAGGGAATATAATTAGCCATTTTCTTGCCATTTTAATTTTATATGTGTTGCATATGTATTTCCACCAGCTATATTGGCTTCCTCTTATAAGTAGAAAAGGTAAGAATCAATCAGTCTCTCAATCAATCAATCATGTTTTTGTCATTTACTGTCCTTTACAGTAGAAAATCTTGCTGGATCGTTTGTCTTGTTTTTATTTTTACAGTTTAGCAAAATGGATGTTGCTTTACCTCTATTTCACAATTAAGAAAGAGAGACCCCTGAAATGTTGCCCCAAAGGCATGACCAACTGGGGAAGACTGGGGAAGTGCATGAGTAATGAGTCCCCGACATGGATCCCAACAAATAGTGTTGGATTCTATATTTTGAAGCTGAAACAAGATTCAGAATAATCTTGGCCAGATGTCAACAACTTTTTTCTCTTTTATTTTTTGTAATAGGGCAGATAGTAAGTCTTTCAGGCTTTGTGGGCCTTAAACAGTCTTCATCATAACTACTAAATCTTACTGCTGTGGAGCATCAGTAGTCATAGACAACATGCAAATGAATGACCATGCCTGTGTTCCAATGAAACTTAATTTATGGACAATGAAATTTGAAATTCATATAGTTTCTGTCATGTGTCATGAAATATTATTCTTCCTTTGCTTTTTTTGTTTAAGTTTATTCTTAACTCCGGGACCATACAAAAATAGGAGATGGCTAAATTTGTCACACAGGCTTTAGTTTGCAGAGCCTGATCTAAGAGCACCTCCCTTTCACCTTGAAAAAAAAAATGGAAGAGGAAATTTGGATGATGAAATCCATCAATAGCCCACATCTTCTGGTCCTTCATGTTTCTATCTGGTGCATGGGATCTCCTTCAGTACTCTATCTCCTCACTGTAAATAGCTGGGCATCTAGTAAATAGAAAACAAATTTCTGGATGAAATGATGACAAAAATACCTTTGCAAGCCAGTGCCGGCAACTGCCAGATTGTTCTTTGAGGCAAGCAAGGCCCCCAGAGGATTCTGGGTACACACCTTCCTCATGTCATCAACAGACCAAATGGAAAAGCCTCCTTCCTACGTGGAGGTGAGACCCACCACACTGAAAGGGTGGTGGAACTCAAGCCAGAGCCCTGAGGATCTGATTGGCAGACGTCTCTGATCCACAAAGGTCTTTTAACTGATGCAGCAAATGACCTTGAGCTTGAATAGAAAAAAAACGGGCTTCAAGTACATCACAACTTGCTCCCCTGAGTAAAGTCACATGAAAAGGCATATCCAGCAGGTGGGGACTCAGGTGATGCACCCTCCAAAGAAGCAGGATATAAGGGGTGACAAAAGACTCCATAGCCAAAGTCAATGCATTTTAATACAATATTTAAAAAATCAAAATTAGTGATGAACATCTAGACAAACAAAGCATCAAAATTTTAAATAAAGTCAAGTTTGAGTCCTGTATATGCTTGTCTCACCTCCCTGGCTTCATAATAATATTCCCCATAGTTCCTGCCTTTATTGAAAAGTTTTGGGTTTTTTAGCATAGGTGTTTTTACAATCATTTGGAATTTTGGAAATACTGAATTATCCAGAAAACACTGTACAGAATATAAAGGAGGCAAAAGGAGACATACATAGTTTTATCTTTAAAGAAGACACCAAAAACACACTTATTTGCCCAAGCACAAAGAATCCAATTGTAACCCATGAGCATTCATATCTGTTTTACTGCCATCCTGAGCTGGTGAGCATCGTTCAGGGGGAAAAAAAAAGAATGTGTCCACTTGAATGTAATCCCAGGCTAGTTGCCTCTCTAAATTATAAAATGTTTGACTGTAAAAGCCAATACTACACTAAGTGGAGTGGTCACAATCCCTACGGTAAGTCTCAATACTCTGTCTGGTAAGGTACTGAGTCCTCCTTGTCACAGGCACTGAGGCTAGAATGCAGTAATTGATGATTTTTCACCAACAGCAATGTTTATTACTTATCCTGCAAAAATAGAGCTTCTTAAAATATTATAGAACAAATTTTCCTAAGAATCTCCAAAATTTACACTCAAAATAACACTGATGCTTTCCTCCCTTTTCACTAATAGAAATATCATTTATTTCTCAGAGTCCCCCACACAAGTGGCTAGAGTAGAGAAATTCCCACAGAATTTCATTCTGATCTTGACTCCTAAGAGTCATCAAGCATGAATCCTTGAGGCTACCTACGTCCTTCTCTCTCTGGGAACCCTCTTCACAAGTCCTTGGCTAAATATCTCTTCCATTACTGATGCCTTAGCCTGAACCAAATAAGACATCTGAAATAACAAGCCAGTCTTCTTTCCATATCAATCGTGGACAGCCATAAGCATCTCTTTGATGTTTGTAGACAGAAGAAGATGGAAGAAGGCATAATTAGTTGGTGTTTTAATGTGTGTGGTATTTTCCACTTTTTCTAATTCCTTTTTTAGCTAAGGTTCAAATTGTACCGTCAAAGAAGGCATTGGCAGAAGGAGTGATTATATGTTTCAGAGGTCAGAAGCCTGACCCTTTGCTGTGAAAGTGCCTGAAGGTGAAATTGAGCCAAGTTCAAAGGGAAGTCTAATTGGCTTTCTTGAGAACTGGTGCTCTTGAAATATTGAGTTGCTGCTGTAGGCTGTCCAGAGTGTCCCTCAAGAGGTAGTCTTTAAAATGCCACTGGATAGCATCACCCTCTTGCAATGAGTTGGCTTCTAGGGTCCTCCCTGAGCCTAGACCATTTATTCATTCAACTATATGTATATGTGTGTGTATACACACACACACACACACACACACACATACATACATATATATATATAGAGAGAGAGAGAGAGGGAGTATTGCTCTGTCGCCCAGGCTGGAGTGCAGTGGTGCGATCTTGGCTCACTGCAACCTCCGTCTACCAGGTTCAAGCGATTCTTCTGCCTCAGCCTCCCGAGTAGCTGGGACTGCAGGCATCTGCCACCATACCCGGTTAATTTTTTGTATTTTTAGTAGAGACGGGGTTTCACCGTGTTAGCCAGGATGGTCTTGATCTCCTGACCTCGTGATCTGCCCACCTTGGCCTCCCAAGGCGCTGGGATTACAGGCGTGAGCCACCGCACCTGGCCCAACAACAAATATTTTTTTAAGCATTGACTGTGTGCCAAGCGCACTGTTCTTCCATGGGAGCTGTGTTCAAAACCCTTTTTTCAAGGGATCAATGCTGCCTAATGCTAGAAAAAGCCATTTATTCTTCCTGCCACATCCGTGCCATCCAAAGAATCTGTCTTTGCTGAAACAGTGGCAGATCAGTTATATCATTCATTATCAAAGCCCACCAACTAATGGAATCTCCCCTTTATCCTACTCCATCGAGCTTCACTAAATGCCTCCCCCACCCCTACAAATGCCCAAAAGTTTCTTTCTTCCTTTCTCCTCTCCCTTGCTTATGTTACTATGGTGAACATTCTGCCCTGCCAGCATCCTCATGAGGACTAGTCTCAGGTCAGACCAGATTCCCAGAACAGGGTATAGGAAGTTTATTTCATCTTCCCTTGGAGAAGTTCTAAAAGCATACCAAAGAAAGCCACTAAACACTAAGACTCACATTTCTCATTGTGATTCCAACATTTTTCTCTCATTATATAGATGCTCAGAGATCTGGAGAAAAAAAGTTTAATTAGGCTTTGTCTATTTGACTAATAAAGGTGAAGGGGTTATGACTACAAGATGGGAAGGGCCTTTTGAGTCTGTAGGATTCAGCCCTCTGTCTCAGGTAGATCTACATACAAACTCCACAGAACAGGAAGATAAGATGGTTAGTGAAACTGACTGTTACTGTTGTTGGTCTTTAAATTACCTCTAAGAAATTGAAAAATCTCTTGGGATATAGGGCCTGTGAACCCTCCATGAAGGCATTTGTAAGATCTATTAAAGTCAACTTCCCCCATATGATAGCTAAATGGACAACTAGTGACCAATATATGAATTACTGTTGCTGCATTTTACCTGTTACTTGCTCCCAGTCACCACATCCAGGCTGGCCTCAACATGGCTGATAAAATTGTCCTCCTGAAACATAGGCCAGATCAGTGTCACCTTTTTCCCCAACCTCAGAAGGCTTCGGTAGATTTCCACTGCACATTAAATGAAGCACACAATAATTAACATGGTATGGAAGACCCTCAGTCATCCATCTGTATGCCTTGAGAACAAAGACAGATGGGTTTTGGAGCCTGGAAGACTGAAGTTCAAATTTTATTTCTGCAATTTGCTAATTATTTTGCTTTAGGACTGAGCCTCAGTTTCCTCATCTCTACATAAAATGGCAATTAGAACCTCTGTCTCCCAATGCTGTTGTGAGGATTAAATAAAGTGAGACTTGTAAAATACTGAGGAAGATGCCTAGCACAAAGCAGGCACTCAGAAAACTTTGTTATCTTAAGTCTAAACCTCACTAAAAATAATTATCTTCTCTGTCACCTCTCTGATCTCCAAACTTAATTTCTATCATGGTCTTCCTCTCATTGGGTGCTCCATTTGAGACATTTCTCTATCCTTTCCCAGGACACACTCTGCTAAATCCAGTCTTCCCCCAAAAACCCTGCTGTGCCTACTCCCAGAAGTTTACCTGTTCCATTCTAACCTTGCTTATTCTCTCAGTATCTGCTCTTTAAGGAAGTAATTTTCTTTTTAGGTATATTTTTTTTCTTGCATCTGGACTTGATTCCCATGATACTTTTTGAGAATCTAAGGTGGTACTTACAGTCTTCAGCCTATTTTTAAAAGTGTGGTTTACTCTACTATAATTGCAAGTTTGCAGAGGGTAAGAATTGTGTCTTTTATATCTCTCTATCTCCCCAAGGCACAGATAAAGCTGTATCCATCATGATAAAGCAGTATGATGAGATCTTTTACCAGGTCATGCTGAAGTAACAAACAATCCTCAAATCTCAGGCGCTGACTACAACAAAGGTTTCTTGTTTGCTTGCATGTATGTCAATCGTGGGTCAATGGCAGCTCTCCTCCTTGTGTATCTTTTGTACTGAGATCGGGGCTGAAAATGTATAGCTCCTCTCTGGCACTTGACCTTCTTGAGGCAGAAGGAAACGAGTTCATGGCAGAATGGTGCGGTGGTCCTTGGATTCTCTGCCAGGGAGCGGCATGTGTCACATGATGTGGTCAAACATGGCACCACTGGGGTGGGGAGAGCAGATGCTTTCCTGGGATGTTGCACCACACACCCCATGGAAACAGGCAGGGGTGTAGCATCACCCAGAGAAGGGCGACAAATATTTGAACACATTATTGCAGTTTACCACCCTTGTACATCAGAGACTGTCAAGGAATGCTATGAAAATCAAGTCAATTTGCATCATTTCAAATAACCTTCTGAAACCCATAGTCAATGGCAGTCAGAATATTACTCAAAACATTATTTACTTAATTAGAAAATGTGCCCTTTGTGAAGAACTACCAGTGTGATTTCCCTTAGCTCTATGCATCAGAGGTAAGTGTTCTTTTACCCATTACCTATGAAACACTGTTCCTTATTTTACTGGCTACTAGGAAGCTCCTGCCTAAATGACGACTCCCAGTGGTGAATTACACAGGAATTTATGGAAACCTTTTCAGGATTGACCTTACGCCTGGCATTATTGCATTTTACTTCTACCCCTATTCACCCAGATGTAATTTTGTCATCTGTAGTTTCATAAACTACTAAAAAATACATGGATTATAAACAAATGAGCTTATCTTAGACATACCCTTTGAGACTGTTTGAAGCTTGTCTGCCCACTGGACTTTATTGTATTCTTGCTTAATGCTTTAGCTCTGCTTTTAAGGAATAAATGAAAACACATGTGGAAGACAAATCACTCCTTGTCCTTCCAAATATGCCATGAACTGCCTGATCAAAGGGAAATGAGAAAAGCCACTTTTCAGACAGGGCCCCAGGGGTCCCTGAACCAAACCAGTCTCTCTGGGGCCAGGAAGAACAGATCCCCAAATCTGCCCCAGTTCCCCAAGGCGCCTGCTGGACCCAGCACCTTTGCCCTCATCATCAATGAAAGGAAGCATCAACGTAATCCTTTATGCTTGGTGGGACTGTGGGAAATAAAATCACAGACAAATACTGGACCCCCAGGAGGGGCCTTCTTCAGATGACGGGAATGCAGACACAATTGCAAATACCTTGTGCCTGTGTCTTCTAAGACAAAACAGCTGGACTCGTTGGACACACGGCTGATCTTCTCTCCACACACAGGGTAAGAACAATTCTATTCCTTACACCGTGGCTACCAAAGTGATGATTTCCTAATACTGGGCTGACTGTTTCATGTATCTTTATGAGTACCACGTGGGACTTCTCGCTGACTTTAGGATGAAACCTGAATCCCTAATCTCGGATTTTGGGGCCTCCAGGAGCAGCTTCCTCATTCTCCATCTCTTGTGTTTCTGATTCCCTAAATTTTACATGCTCTCCCTTAAGTCCATTCCTTTGCAGTTAACTTTAAAATAATGATGATGACAGCAAAAATAACAATAATGATACAAATAATACAGTAAGCCCTAGATGAGCTATATTCATCCTTTCCACTCAACTGAACACATCTTTAGAGAGTCTTCTCTTTCACCCCAGCTGATGCCTCTATATATTGTAATACTGTGTTTTATCAACTTGTCTATGATTCCTTGAGGTCAACTAAAGGCCATGTTCAAGCTCTTCTTTCCATCCCTAGCCACTAGCTCAGTATCAGGTGTTTAGGAGTTGCAGAATGAATGTTTGCCCAAAGAATATGCACATGAGTTAAACAGGACCCCAGTCGGTTATATGGGTTTAGTGAGTCACAAAGAAGAAAACGGTATGGGGACGGTTGGAGGGAACAGAACAGGAAGAAGTAACACCTCTTTGAATCTGCAGTGTCTACATCACCTCAGGTGAAAGGTGAGAGAGAGAGGCAGGCATTTCCTTCTTTAGGAGGATCAGAGGGAGCAGGAGGCCGAGAATGTGACCACTCACCCCACTGAATTAGACCTAGGGATGGTGACATGTCCTGCAGAAACTCTTGTGTGAGGCTAAGTCATCTTGGCCACGCAGGCAAAGACATGGTGAAGCAAGAATCTCTATGGGCACATTTTGTAAAGATGAGACCATCGAGGATGTGGGGTTTTACAAACAACCTTCGTCATTATGAGAACCGTTACTACTGTTACTACAGGAAACTGTGCACAGAGTGAAAATGAGATGGCAAGCACAGGCTCTGTCACAGAAGAAGAAATGGAGTACATTTCCTGATAGTAGAGTAAGAAAGAAAAAAAAAAATTCTGAGCCACTATGGCGCTGCCTAATAAAACATAGTGAGAGACTCATGTGTAATTTTAAATGTTCTGTTAGCCACATTTTAAAAGAACATAAAATGAAACAGGTGAAATGAAGTTTAATGATGTATTTGACTTAACCCAATTCATTCAAAATGTTATTTCAATCAGCAAACCATACAAAATTATCAATGAGACATTTCACTTTTTTATGGTATGCTGAGTATGAGAACTTGAGTTTGTTTTCCACCCACAGCGTATCTCAGTTCACGCTGGCCACAGTTCCAGTGCTTCATAGCCTAGTGTGTTGGTCACTCTGTCCTGGAGGGCATAGGACCCTGAGCACTGTCTTTACATGATCCCTTTGTCTAATGTGTAACTGACTTTGAGGAAATATGAACAAGGGCTTTTAACGACAAGAGGCAGACCTTGAGGCGGGCCACAGGTCACAGGGATAAGACTTCTGCTTTGGCGGTCCTGAGGCCAGTATAAGAGGTGCTGTGTGATCCTAGAGGAGCCCTTTCCCTTCTTGATGAATGATCTGCATCAACACCTATGAAATAATAGTTTGGGCCAGATGATGATAGTCTCCTAAAAGTATCTACATGCATCATCTCCAACCCGGACCACCACTCCAGAGCTAGAAGTCAGACTCAAAAGTCATGCTGGCCCTCATATGTTGGGTATGACATTGAAGGTCACATTCACAACCAGCCCTGGAGCCAAGGTGGGAGCCGACACCTGTAAGTCAACTCACTGGCTTGTGGCTAATAGTTAAGGGCACTTTGCTTGTTATTCTAGGAAAAGATATTGGAACTCTGAATTGTGCCTATGCATAACAGATTTTATTTGCTGAATTGATATGAATGGCTACATCACCAGGTAGATGACCTCTGTTCTGTGGTACCTCCTGCCTTCTCAATTAAAAACTTTGCAGGTTGCCTTTCATCTTACTTAGGTCGAAACAAAAGCACATTTCAAACATAGCTTATATCTTCCACCTCTTTCTTATACTCAGGTTGGTTTGGGCTCTTGAACATCCACAGAGACAGCTCCCTGTCATTTTCTTCACTTTTTCCAAAAAGAGGAAATGGGAAAAACTATCAAGACACCAGGCAGGTTGTTAACGCAGCGTCAGAAATCTCAGTGGGAGCTTTGTTAAGTCACTGTCCTCCACCAGGAAGCAGGAGCACACCTCTAAGGCATTCTGAAGCTACCCAGACATTCAGCCCAGCCTCCCTCTCTCTACTCCACCCCAGGCAGACCATAAACACTTCTCCTGCCAGCCTTGGCCTGCTGATGTCAAGAAAAGCCCATGCACCAGGTCCTGTCCCAGGGCAGGACCGGAAAGAATAGCTTCCAGCATGGGCTTGCCTCCCACACAGACCTGGGTCAAGTCCCGGTTTTCCACGTAGCATGTAGCTCTGGGAATATCTCTTATCCTATCTTCCTCTCACGTTCCTCACCCTAAAAGTATATTAATAATAATACGTCTTCCCAGGAGCTACTATTGGTAGGAAGTGAAACAGTGCAAGTTAGTGCCTAGCATGTGCTGGCACATGGGCAATGCTCATGAAAGCTCACTAAAGACCATGGCCATTGTCATCACAACAATAAGGATTCAGTGAGCACCCTGAGGTAGACCTTGAAGCCGTATGAAAATACTTACCACATCCTCCCCAGAAGAGCCAACTTATACATTTTAAAAGAAGTATTTTACTGAAAATGCCATCAGAAGATACAGAAATGTTTTTCATTAAACACTGTGTAGCAAAAGGCCATAAAACCTTCCTTTGAACCTGCTCTCCTCACCCCGTGTTTCCTGCCCTGGTGTTAACTTCTCTTTACCATTCTTTCCTTTCCAATGACCTCTGTAAGCCCCCATCTGCTCGGGATTACAGCTTTGTCCCCATTCAGAATCACGCAATTCCAGCCAATGTCACCCCACCTTCAGGAAGCTGTGGACACCATCCAGGCCTATGCTAATATGACGCGCCAAGCATCTTATTGTGATTATGAATATATAATCCCTGACCTCAAAAAATCGAGTGTCTAGAGGAGAAGACAGACACATAAAGAGGTGAGTACCCGGGAGAGAGGAAAAGGCTTTCAGAAGCATGTATCATAAACCCTAATAAGGTATGGCTTTTGGAGCCCAAAGGTATCAAAGAGACCTTGACAGAGATGTCCAAGCCATTAACTGAGAGATGTGAAGAAGTATTCCCAGGGGAAAAAGAAATTCAAAGTGAAATTCTAAAGGACATTCTAAATATAATAGAATATGCCAAGGTATAGGCCTGTGGAATGTTTGGGAAAGTGCAAATCATTCCATACTGTTTATAAGCACCCTGTCCTCCCTGGGAGAAAAGGAGTAGAGATGATGGGGGTGGGAGATGAAACTTAAAGGAAGGCTTCGTTGGGCCTGTTAATGAATTTGAACTTGATCTTGAAGATAATGGGAAGCTACTGAAGGATTTCAGGGTGAGAGATGGCATCGAAATCTCTATTTTAAAAACGTAAACCTGGCCGTTATGTTGGGGAAGAAATAGTGAGAAGAAAGAAAGAGACGTGGGTTTGTAAGCTATTTTGGTGATGCAGGTAGAGAATGATGAGACAGTATTCACGTCCAAAGCCTGGCAAGTAAGATGTGTGAGTTTGGACAATTGGAAGACAATGCACATATTTCACTCGTAAGCAGGAGAGTGAGACTCAGCCACAGAAGTTTCTGTCACAGCTATCATAACTATGAGATACCAAGTGTATTAGTAAGGATTATGACAAGATGTTATGCACCAGACATGGGTTTTTCTGATGGTTTGCATGTGGTAATCCTAAGTGAATATTCTGGGGGATAACCAAGTGAAATTTGGGGTTCCTTTTAGTCACCAAATTCATCACTCTCTCCCATGTTTCCGTGACTCCCAGTTAGGTCTCACAATGCTCAACACACTCTGCGAATGGTGCCAGTCATCCTTTTTCTGAATTTGTTACTACCTTTCTCCTGCTGTGTTTCCTCTCTCCACTAAGAGGGGACATGTTGGACTTGACTTCGTTTGTGATTAGCACCACTGGGTTCAAATTTATTAGTCCCAGGGGCAGAAGGCTAATGAGTTAAATGCCCTGATTTAATTAAGCCACCTAATGGTTTCAGCTTACATAAATTCTCACCTGATTAGTCCGGCATCTCTCAAATACATTATCACCGGCACTCTGCAGGAAGACAGCAAGCTAGATCCCTGAAACATGAGGCAGGTCCCAGTCCCTAAGCACTCAGCTCACATATAACAAAGAACAAATCTGACCTCTCTCAATGCCTGCATCTTTGATCACCTCAAATGCAACAGTCCGCCAAAGGTAGTCAATGTCCCGAGGAGCTGGCTTCTTTCTGGGACAGGTAGTAATATTTGGATGATCCCTTACTCTGAGCTCTGCAAACCTGTCTTATTCCTGGAGAGGAAGTCCAGTGCAGTGAATTGGTTCATGGTTTGGGTGTCAGAAGCATGTGACTGAGTCTCTTACTATCTATGTGACCTCAGCAAGTTATTTAACCTTCTGGTTCCAGTGCTCTTATCTGCAAAACAAGCACTGCAATGCCAACATTGCTACATCCCTGTGAGGGTTAAAAAATGTAATGAATGGCCGGGCGCGGTGGCTCAAGCCTGTAATCCCAGCACTTTGGGAGGCCGAGACGGGCGGATCACGAGGTCAGGAGATCGAGACCATCCTGGCTAACACGGTGAAACCCCGTCTCTACTAAAAATACAAAAACTAGCCGGGCGAAGTGGCGGGCGCCTGTAGTCCCAGCTACTCGGGAGGCTGAGGCAGGAGAATGGCGTAAACTCGGGAGGCGGAGCTTGCAGTGAGCTGAGATCNAAAAAAAAAAAAGTAATGAATATAGCACACATAGCTTCAGTAACACTCCCCTATAATTGTTTTCATCCTGGTGTGGACAGCAGGAGATGAACTTAGGCATCCAAGGCAGGTGCTACCGTACGCAAAGGAGGAATAATCCTGGGTACTCCAACAGAGGCGGCATTTGTGGCCGCTGGTCCAGGGTTTTGCAAACAGCACAGTTAATCTTTTCAACCGTGATAAAAGATGGATTTGCTGAATTTCCCAGTTTAAAGTGAGGACAATGAAGATCAGAGATGTGAGATTATGTGCCCAGTCTCATAACTAGTAAGTCTTCCAATAAGGATGGCAGTTCTATTCCATCAGTGTTTTTGACTACACATCTTCCCTACATGGTTTTCTAAATCTCAAGCCTATGGAAAAAAAACAGAAAAATAGAAAGAGTATTACGGATAGACAAGCAGGCAGAGACATGGGTGGTCATAAGGCCTGATCAGGAAGTGAATGAGGCAGAAAACTATGAAAACAGATTTTCACAAAATGCGATCTTGTACCATTTAGCAATTAGGACAAACAGAAGTTCCCATGACATTTTTTCTTATAGGATGTGCTGTGTGTTGACTGTGTTAATAGGGCTATCCCTGAATCATAAAGATAAGCTCATGTTCAGAAAACTCATTTTCAAGAAAGAGAAGACATAGTGGAACATTCTAAAAAGTTGTTTTTATCAAAAATGATGACATAAAATATTTGGGGCTTCAAGGAAGAAAGTTCTGTAGCAAAGTGTCTGGCACATAGCACACACTCCAAACAAATGCTGACAACTGAATCAACGAAGAATGTGAGAAAGAATCAGCACATCACAGCCCACGACCCAAGAATTTCAGACAAAGCCATTCTGGGCAATTTTGACTCTAAGAAGACTCTTTCCTTGTCACTGCCATGGGGTTGACCAGAAAGCTGGGTCTCTCTGTACTTGTGCTGTTTGATGTATTTGATTTTTGTGAAGTTTCAGGATACCAGAGCATGCTCTTTCTACATGATAGGGGTAGGAGAGGAATAGAGTCTGAATGTTTCTCTGCCCCCAAAATGTGTATGTGGAAATTCTAATCCTTTAAGAAATGATATTAAGAGGTAGAGCTTTTGGGTGGTAATTATAGGTTGGTGCCATTACTTTTAATTACTTTTAATGGCAAAAACTGCAATCGCTTTTGCATCAACCCATAGATCATGAGGGTGGAGTTCTCATTAGTAGGATTAGTGTTCCTATAAAAAAAGACTGAGGGATTTTGTTTTCTCCATTATGTGAAGACAGAGAATTTGTCATCTGAGATGAAGTGGGCCCTCAACAGACTCATGCCTCAAATCTGCTCATGGCTTGATTTTGGATTTCCCAGCTTTCATACCTGTGAGAAATACATGATTGTTCTTTATAATCCACCCAGTTCATGATATGTTTGTTATAAAAGAATGAATATACTAAAACAGAAAGAAAGCACAGCTGAAGAGAACGTTTCTTTACTCATTGAATATCTAAAAAAAATTTGTAGATGATGCTGTATTTAGAAGCATTTTGACTGTGGAAGCATTTTGAGCTCTCCCCGGTAAGACTTAGAGTGTATCAATAAGAAATGAAGAACTTCAGTTTAAGCAGAAACTCCAGAAAGATAAAATATCAGTAAATGGGGCCTTTCTGAAAGTCTGTGGGTGGAAATCAAAGGCAGAGAACTATTCAACAAACACACACTGAGTGCTTAATATGTCCTTGAAATGGTGCTTGTACTTGGAGCACCAGAGGCAAGGTCATGGCAGCCAACATGCTCAGAGATCTGTTCGGAGCCTGGCAAGTAAGATTGTAATGGACTGAGAGCCTCCAAGAGGTAGGCCCAGTACTTCTGTCCATTTAAGACTCACAGCACCTCTGCAAGGGCAGGGTAGGTGTTCACCAACTCAATTTTATAGAGAAGGAAACTGAGTCTAAGAGAGGTTACATAACTGGGTTCAAACAGCTAGGAATCTACTGATAATGATGACAACAATAATGATGAAATAAATTGTGTATGCGTGTGTTTGTGTGTGTGTGTGTATAATTATCAATAGGAAAGGGGCTTCCATTCCTTACCTCCCTGAAAACGAATGTCAAAAGTATTATGAGAATGTATATTTGGTGGGGATGGTCCTGTCTCTACTGCTGAGTACTGTGCTATATCTCCTTTTTGAAAATATGACTATTTTATTCAAATAATTTGGTGATATATATATATATATATATATATATCCATTTCATATTTTGGTATGTTTGCAGCATTTTTGTTGTATGTCCATGTAGTTAACATGCTTATCTTCCTCCTGAGTCATTATTGCTTAATCTTTTATATGGAATTTCACTTTATAAAACAAAGCATAATCTGTTGCT
>NW_016818964.1:6714590-6717360 GCF_001698545.2 Rhinopithecus bieti
TATATATATATATATATATATATATATATATATCCTCAAATTAGAGCCCACTTCCCAAGCTGGATCACTTTGGGAAGACTGAAATACCAACCCCACTTCCCACGAGGTCAAGACATGTTCTCCTGTCCAGTTTCCTAGACACCCCACAGGCAAATTCTCTATCAAACTCTGACACTTAAAAAGCTGATAGATTTTTTTCCTCCGGATACCATCTGTTCATTAAAGTCAACATTACATCTTCCTGTCCCAGAGAGCCCCAGGCAATCCTCAAATTTTGCTGGACTGGAGAAAAAACAGGCACAAATTTAAAGACCACAGAGCATTCATCTTCCAGAAAGAAAGAAACAAGTAAAGAAAGAAGAAAGGAAAGGAAGGAGGGAGGAAAGAAAAGGCTAAAACAGGGGTTCTCTCAACTTCACATATGCTGTGAATTCAGGCTCAGGATTGATTTTTCAGAAATTCTACCCTGTGTTCAATATCCTGTGTGTGCCCATCGTGGGGAGAGGTGATAAATTTTTGTTCCCTGGCAGAGCAGTCTCAATGATGGATCTGTAAACAAGGTTGTGATACCGCTTGGTGTGATTCTTGTCCTTTCTTCTTCTTTCTTTTGTTCTTGGGCGTGATCATTCAGAAGTAAAGCATGGACTTATTTAGGTAGCTCAACATGCATTTTTCTTAAAACTGCTTCATTTAGTTGGAAAAGTGAGTTGTGCCTTTGTATCCTTTGTGGAAGAAAACCAGACTCTGAGAATCACAGGCAAATGCATATGTTTAGTTACTGCTAAAATCTGTGGACATGATGAAGTCTCTCTCCCTCCCCCACATTGAAATATACAAGCTACCATCCTGCAACCAAAAATGGAATGGATTCTCAGGTTTTAGGAAATATTTTCCTACTGAGGGGACTCCCATACCTCAGGAACCCAACATGGAGAACACAGTTATATGAAGAAAAGGAAGATAAGCATGCTGAGGGTATTAATCATTATCGAGTCAAGTTGTCATTCATGTGCCATGATTATTGTTTCTCACATTCACCGAACACTTTCCTGATAAGAACAACACTTAAATAGCAAGGTAAGAAAATGGCAGGGGCAGATTTTTTTTTTAAATCTAGGTGACATTTTAATAATAAGAGTGTACAATATTCAGGATATTAAAGTCTTATTTCCCAGGCAAATCAGAACAACGTCACTCATCCCCAGAAACTCAAGAAAGGAGCTCATAGAAATATATTCATTCATTCATTTATTCATTGACTCATTCATTTCTTTAGGCCAGAGCATATTTACAATTTGGGGAAGATATCCAGGACTCTTCATGACAGGAGGTAGAAATTCAATGGCCTGCAGCCTTGACAGGTAACATAGATAAAGTCCTGTATCAAGTGGGACCTGGGCAAAGCTATGACATCATTCCAGGTCAAAAAGAGGTGAAAAGTTCCCCCAGCTCTAAAACATTATGATTTCTCCCACCATGTTCTGTATTTTTTTGGGAACTATGTGGGTTACAGCCCCTCTGGCCACAGTAACCCAAATGACCTCTCAAAGTGGACCTCCCATCAAACCTTTATTAAGGTTCACCACCCAGATAAGAAACATGGGGATATTTTCATTTGATAAAGTCATCTGCTTTCCTTCCAAACTTCGTCATCTGTGCAGTTACTTTTCCTGAATTCTTTCCTATCTCTCCAAGAAGATATGGGGCATCTAGAATATCAAGAAAAACTCCAGGAAGCTACCACGTAGTGTGAGAAAAAAAAAAAAAGTCTAAAGGCCAGGAATGACATTTTCTATGGAAGGAGTCAAATATTGGTCCAGTTTTTGTTTGTTTTTTGAGACAGGGTCTTGTTCTGTCACCCAGGCTGGAGTGCAGTGGTGGAATCTCAGCTCACTGCAACTTCTGCCTCCCAGGTTCAAGCAAATCTCATACCTCAGCCTCCTGAGTAGCTGAAATTACACGCATGTGTCACCATGCTGAGCTAATTTTTTTTTGTATTTTTAGTAGAAAAGGGGCTTCACCATGTTGCCCAGGCTGGTCTCAAACTCCTGAGCTCAGGCAATACACCTCTCAGCCTCCCAAAGTGCTAGGATTACCGGCATGAGCCACCACACCTGGTCTGGTCCAGTTTTTGTAATGAAAGACTAGTCATAACACATGTATACAAATAACACACACTTGCATTGGCAGATGCATACCCCCACACATACTTTCCAATTCACCAGCTTCCAAGGCCTGGATCGGATACCAGTAATACCTCCTTTAGGTTGCCTTCTGGGCTGGACAGCTTTCAAGGCCTGGATCAGATACCAGTAACACCTCCTTTAGGTTTTGCCTTCTGGGCTGGGCCAACGAGTAGCTTCCTCTTCCCCAGTTCTGTACCTTTGTCTCCAACACTGAAGGATTTCTAACTTGTTCCATAATTCATTAGAAAGTAGTATGGTGCAGTGACTCACGCCTATAATCCCAGCATTTTGGGAGGCCGAGGCAGGTGGATCACCTGAGGTCAGGAGTTCGAGATCAGCCTGACCAACATGGGGCAACCCAGTCTCTACTAAAAAACAAACAAACAAACAAACAAACAAACAAAAAATACATTAGCCGGGTGGGGTCACACTCCTGTAATCCTAGTTACTCGGGAGGCTGAGGAGGGAGAATCGCTTGAACTCAGGAGGCAGAGGTTGAAGTGAGCCAAGATCGCACCTTTGCACTCCAACCTGGGCAACAGAGTGAGACTCCATCTCAACAACAACAGAAAAGGAAAGGGAAG
>NW_016818964.1:6719646-6727572 GCF_001698545.2 Rhinopithecus bieti
GGGAAGGGAGGGGAGGGGAAGGGAAGGGAAGGGAAGGGAAGGGAAGGGAAGGGAAGGGAAGGAGGGAGGGAGGGAGGGAGGAAGGGAGGAAGGAAAAAAGAAAGAAGGAAAAAAGAAAGTAGTATGGTGTAACTAAGGGGAGAGGCCGGTTAACGTGTACCAAGTTTCAGTTAGACTGGATGAATCAGATCTGGAGACCCATAGGATGGTGATCACAGTTACTAATAATGTCTTGTATACCTGAAAATTGTTAAGAGAGTAGATCCTAAATGTTCTCACCACAAAAAGATAAGTAAGTGAGGTGATGGATCTGTTAATTAGATTCATTTAATCATTCCACAATGTATACATATGTCAAAACATGTGGTACCTTGTCAATGCATACAATTTTTAGTTGTCAAAAAATAAATAAATAAGGAAAGTAGTGTGGTATAACTAAAAGACTGTAGATACTGTATCACACTGATCTGGTTTAAATAATGATCTTGTTGCTTAATCTGTCCTCAGATACCTAATGAGCTAAAGGACACTTAGAGCTTTCATCAGGAAAATGGGCATGATAATATGTAACTTCTAGAGACCTTGTTAAGATCAAGTTCCTAATGTAGCATAGGCTTCAAAGAAGATTTATGTTTTTACCTACATATTTACGTTGTATATATATTGCATTATTTCTACTAAATTGCAGGCTCTTTGGTGCAGTCTATTTCAAATTCATTTCTAATTCCTATACTACCATGTTATGGAAAACAAGAGTAATAGTCCATAAATGTTTGTCGATGAATATGTAACTATATTGCTATTCATGTCCGATTTCATGTTCACTACTTTTTGAATCAAATTGGGTTTTCAAGGTTCTATCCACCACCATCCATGATGTGGATAGTAAAATAAATTGAATGCAAAAATATGGGAAAATTAGGCAGAAGGCCTTATGCTACTTGGAAGTGAAATGAATCATATCAAATTTTCAAGACTCTATCCATGAATTATCTGTGATGTGGGTAGTAAAATAAATTGAATGTTAAATTATGAGAAAATTAGGAGAAGAGCCTGATACAACTTAGTAATAAAAATGGATCCTTTTGTACATGAGTGTATAAATGATGTCTATATATGAATCATGTATGTTGTTTGCATTTTTAGTAGTGTTACTTAACCTCTCTACCAACATTTTATTGGATTCTTGAAAGTCATTCTTTGTGCATTTACACTATTTTAAAACATCTGCTGCTTTGGGGTTCAAGCTGTGCATTAGGGTTCCAAGAATTCGCAGAGAAATTTCAAAGCAGGTCTCCTGTCTGAATAACTCGGTGGGAAATGCAGTAGAAGCCTGATCTTTTATGAGAATGCTTATGGCTGTCCTGAAATATGTGAAACCCAATTCCTTTGCAATTGCCTTGTCTTGCTATTTCCTTCCAAACTACATGTTTTTTTTCCTGTTTACATCTCTTCAGGGACACTATAGTCCAGCTGAGTCAAGGGACCCAATGTAGACAATTCAGGTCTCCTGATTTTAGGCTTAGATGCTTTCTTTCTAGCTCTGGGCCACCTATAGCAGTGGATTAAATTGTCTGAACATCTTTCAAACCACCACATCCATCTCCAACTCACATCTCGTCATGCCTGCAGCTAGGGACCGATGCAACCCCATGCCCCTGCCACTGAGCCTCTTGTTTCCATCCAATCCACACATCCTCAATGGGTCTGCTTCAGATGCTAACTTGGCATTTGATCTTTCCCCTCTTCTCAATTACAAGTATCCTGGTAAATCTCAACACTACTTTAGCTCCCCTCCTTGTCGTCAGCGCAAATCCGTTATCAATTTACAGTTGCCTTAGCTGACCTGGAAATCCTCACCCTTTATTCCACCTGGCAAAAACCTTCCAAATTCACCCAGAGCATTCTGACCCTGTCATCTTGGTTCATCTTGAGTTCTGACAGCATGAACCAAAGAGCAATTAATAACTTATTTTAAATAACAACCTTAATGGTGAATAGCATTGTTCGAATTAAAATGAATCTCATTTTAATACAGTGATTTAGCATAGGTTCATTTAGAATATTTTATGTGGCATTAGTAAGTGCTAAAACTTTGGAGAATTTCCTTCCTTCCATACAAAGGTTATTCTTCTAGTCTAATATAGACAGTGGGGCAGTGCAAGGTGGTTTCAGAGAAAAGCAGAAAATAAACAAATACTACTGACCAAATGAGGGAGCAGGGTCTTTAATTCTAGCCTTGGCCTTTTTACTAAGCAATTCTAACTTTGGGCAGTACCTAATGTTGAAAAGTTCTTGGCTGTGGTAGGTGGCATTCTTGTTTCTCTTTCCAACCAAATCCCTATTAAGATATAGGAATTTTAAGTGTGTTACTCCTTAATAATATTTGCATGTCAAAGCAGGTAACTGAATGTCAAGGACTCAAAGACTCAAAATGAATCAATTTTGAAGATGGAATGTCCCAGCATTAGAGTTCTTCCGGGACTGTTGTGGACATGAGTGAACTCTCATAAGAAATGCAGAGGTTGCCTAGGCCTAGGGTGGTCATGGGCTACAAAGTGAAATGCGGAGGGGCACACAAATCCCTCTGCATTTCACTTTTCTGCCCTGTTCATGCCTTTGCACAATGTATGTGCTTAGTAAAGTTGATTAAATTATTTCTGAACATACCCAATTTACATACTCTACACCTCTACCTAAATTCAGTCAAACAGATAATGGGCAAAAGATGAAAAAGGAACAGAGTGCTCAGTTACATGACCAGAAGCCAATCATTGCTCCCTGGACTAGAGTTTTATCATCCATTGAACAAGAGTGGCAGACCAAATATTCTTGACATCCTCTCTCAGCTAAAATGACTCACTTTGATGATCAGGTAATGCTACATAGTGTCGATTCTCCAGCCCAAACTGATGTTCACTTTCCCTAGCTAGCAGAAAGCTATACAAGTGCAATATACATGGAATACATATTTTTTTTCTATCCAGGAAGCAGACAAACTTTTTTATTTTATTTTATTTGTTGAGACCGAGTTTCACTCTTGCTGCCCAGGCTGGAGTGCAATGTCACTATCTCGGCTCACTGCAACCTCTGCCTCCCGGGTTCAAGTGATTCTCCCATCTCAGCCTCCTGAGTAGCTGGGATTACAGGTACCCACCACCATGCCTGCTAATTTATGTATTTTTAGTAGAGTCAGGGTTTCACCGTATTAGTCTGGCTGGTCTCGAACTCCTGACCTCGGGTGATCTGCCTGCCTCGGCCTGCCAAAGTATTGGGATTACAGGCGTAAGCTATCGTACCCTGCCAACTTTTAAGTGTTCTTTTGCATGAACCTCTGGCAGGTGCTGCCTAGTTCTACTTGTGTTCCTCAAAACCAGGAAGTGAAGGCTCTCTATTGAAATGCTAATAGATGAGCCAACTATATAATAAGACTGCATTCCCTTTGGGTCTACATACAATTTATATGTAAAATAAAATTGCACATGGCCTTGTTTCATAGTATATTTGTTTAATTATCCACATTTTAGAATGTATTTTCCTTCAATTAATTCTCAATATTTAAAAGAGGAATAAAAATACCAGTTTATCTGTACACCTGATAATTAAAAATAGTGTGGGGAATAATTACGTTATCTAATAGGGGAAATTTGTCTGGCTCCAATAACTAACATCTAGCAAGGACTTTGCTAATTCTCTTCTCTTCTAAGGGTGGCCTTTGATTTTTCCTCTCCCTTTCTCTCTAAGAAAAGGGGACCAGGTTGAGTGAATCTCAAATGTCATTCCCCCTTTTCCACATTTATGAGCCTGGTCTTACCATGAGAAAGTGATCCAGCAACCTCTGATAGGGAAACATCCAGGTTTCTTATTTCAGCTTTTATTCACATTTTTTTTTTTCAAATATTAAGTAGTTGTTTAAGAAACATTCTTTTAAAATAGCAACTCAATGAATTTTTATCCTTATATTTTAAATTTTTCTTTATTCTTCTTTTGCTTTATCTGGGTGAGATATTTCACCGCAATTCATGCTTATGTCACTTTTGAGTTAACAACAGTAATAATAATAAACAATAGCAACAACAAACAAAAACAGTGATTACTCTGTGCAAGATACTGAATTATCTCCTTCTCCCAGGGTCTTGTCATTTAATCATGATTCCAAGCCTGGACTTACTACCAGAACTCTTTTACAAAACGTATTGATCATTCTCTCTGCTGTCTCACAGTGAAGATCTAGGGGTAAACCAAAATCGTTATGCATTGGTCCCAGGAATGGAGGGAAAAAAAAATCTTTTAAAGTCAATATAATCTAAAAGAAGGCTTAAAACTGGAAGAAAATCCAGGTGTGGTGGTTCACGCCTGTAATCCCCGCACTTTGGGAGGCTGAGGCAGGCAGATCACCTGAGGTCAGGAGTTCGAAACCAGCCTGGCCAACATGGTGAAAACCCATGTCTAGTAAAAATACAAAAATCAGGCAGGTATGGTGGTGCACGCCTGTAGTCCAAGCTACTCAGTAGACTGAGGCAGGAGAATCACTTGAACTCAGGAGACAAAGTTGCAATGAGCCAAGATAACACCACTGCACTCCAGCCTGGGTGATAGAGCAAGACTCCATTAAAAAAAAAAACAAAAAACAAAAATACACTCTAGAAGAAGAGAAGAGAAATGAGAAATATTTGCTAAATTTACTACTCTACTTTTTAGATACTGGAGTTTTAAAAATGTTTACATGGATGCGTGAGTACACACAGGCACACAAACACGGGCATTCTTCTCTTCTCATTTCCGGGGAACTGGTGAGTTAAATCTATACTGTTGTGAGCCATTCCTTATTATTGTTATATTCTGAAATATTAATAGCCCCTTATATTTAGACAGTGCTTTTGCAGTTCTCTCTTTTCAATTACACAGACGTCACAGGAAGTGGCTTTCTGGGCAAATACAATAAGCACTAAGTGATTTTTTTTAGGAAGCAGGTAGATTTTAAAGTCTTCTTAGACAAGGCCCCTTCTGAAAGGTGGAGAAACTGAGTCACGAAGTTTCGATGATGATAAAAGTTCTCCTACCCTTTGTTCTTTCATAGTACTTGTTATGAACGTTTAGATTTATAAATTAGTTTTATAAATATCTTTTTATATGTAACTAATTTTGTTTTGGCATAAATTCTATAAAGTAGGAACTGTTCTTATTTTAAAGATTATGAACATATTTAAAAGTTGAGCTAATTTTAAATATTTTCCATTCAAAGATGGTGAGAGCCAGGAGCAGAGAGAGCCCCAGCCTAGCGGTCCTGTTGTTATCACTCCACGACATCTCTATTCCAATGTCACTAGGTGTAGCACGTCTTCGTTTTCCCGTTTTGTCTTTTGGGTAAATAATATCAGATAGAGCTTGTTACTCGAAATGAGACAAGAAATATCAAGGGCTAAACTGAAATGCCAGCTGTATCAGTTCTGTTGGAATTGGGAGATCAGGCAGGTACTGAGAGGCTCCGCCCACCCACAGGGTGAGGCCCCGCCCCCCGTGTTGTTCTGCAGCATGAAAACCAGGGATGCTCTGTTCTCTGTCCGTGATGCCCCTAAGGCCCCTCATGCCAAGGATCCCTGTAGTACTACCTCAGTGGGAGAAGAAGAAAGGGGACCAAGGAGAAATGATTGTTAAGAGAGAGAGGGTCCCAGCTAATAGAAGGGATTACAACAGGATTTAGTTTTCTCTTTGAACAGGAATTTTCTCATCTAACAAGACATCCGGATGTAGGCAGGTCCAGGGCTGATTCAACTGCTTATCAAGGTCATCGAGGACTCCAGTGTTCTCTGATAGGCTGTGTGCACCATGTAGACGTGATGGTCCCTCATGCTCTTAAGGAGGCTGCAGTGGCTCCTTGTATCACATCTTCTTACAATGTGTAAAAGCAGCAAGAGACAGGTGCAGGCTCTCTCTCTCTCCTTCTCTCTCTCTCTCTCTCTCTCTCTCTCTCTCTCTCTTTCTCTCTCTCTCTCTCCCCCCAAATGCCTCTCTCCTTTTATGTGGAAAGAAAATCTCCCTAGGGAGTTCTTCCACTGGACTCTGCTTACTCATCACTGCCCAGAGGGAGACACATAGCTACCCTCAACTACAAGGGAATATGAGATAACAAGAGTCTGACGTTTCCATCTTATTTCATGAGAGGCAGTCTTTGTCAGGATGTCGGAATCAGGAGGGGAATGGATTTGGGGCAGGCATCCACAAGTATCTGTTATGGTGGTCTAATCAGACTATCTCATCCCCAGGTCCCAGTGGAGGGCATTTGACCTTAGCCAAGCCAATCAGTGCCCTGAACTGGGGTTTCTTAATTAAAAATTGGCAAAAAATGATACTTAAAAATGCTTTATGCAAATAGAGTTGAAAAGCTGCAAGCCTAAAACTGCCAACATCCAAAGTTCCAGACTTTTGGAGAAATCCAGCTTGATAAAATTGAAGCTGAAACACAGAGAGAAGTGGCATGAGAGATGGGCAGGGATTTTCTCATCTGACTCTGGGATCCAGGCTGTTGTGGTCTCTGCTCTTTGTGCTTGGTTATGCAAGCCAAGGAATTCCCCTTTTAGCTGAAGAATCATTTATAACCCAAAGATAGGCATTATCACAACACCCATGTTTTAGTTGAAGAGGAGAAGTATGTGATTTAGCCATGTCTGCAACCCTGGTAAGTAGCAGACCCATGACACAAACATAACCTTCCTACATGTAAAATCCCATGCTTTTTGCATGGCATTGCTCAGGAGTGCAGATAAATGGTAATAATAAATGGGAGAGAAGATTTTAATGGTAAGTAGGAGATACAAATTCTAGACTGCCTCCCAACACTCACTGGCCATAGAATTCATTCAAATCAACATTCCCCTCTCCCCACCCACTTGTGGTGTTCTCAGTCTTAAATGGAGGTAATATGTTTCAACTTGAAATCGGAGAAGTAGAAATGGCAGTCAAGCATGGGGTGGGCACTCATGTGGTACCCCTTTTTTAGGTCCCTTTTGTTTCCACAATTGTTTATCTCATGGCTGTATTTGACACAATTATATACTCATTCAAGTTTTCCTTCTCCAGCTATGTTAACCCTCCCGTGGTTTATTTTTCATTGGGGTGCCAAAACTTCTTATTTATTTATTTAATTCACTTATTCACCTAGAAAGGCCATTTTTGCCTGCTGCCTGGCAGGTTCTTCTAAACTCAAACTCAAGTTCCACCCCTTTGTATTTTTATGGATTACTCTTTCTGTGAATACAGGTGGGGCAATTAAACCCTGCACTTAGCATTTGGTAGTTAGCTGTTTACCATGTTTGCTAATAGCTTCCCTTGTTAATTAATATAAGCTTATCTTATTAGAAATTTCAACTTTCCTGAAGGAAACTAAGGACTTCTATTCTGACCTCAAGTCTCTAAAGAAATCACAGATTTGTTTTAGGCTACACCAAGACAAATCAATACCAAATCAATAGTTCACAGTCAAATAGCATTTTACTGAATTTACAGAATTTTATAGAATTCAAGTATTCCTTAAAATTTGCCAGAGACAGTCATCACCTTTCTCATTAAAAAAAAAAAATTAAGAGATAGGGTCTCACTGTGTTGCCCAGGGTGGAGTACAGTGGCTATTCACTGGTGAGATCATAGCACATTACAGCCTCGAACTCCTGGGTTCAAGCAATCCTCCCACCTCAGCTGCAATAGTAGCTGAGACAATGGGCATATACCACCATACTTGGCTCCCTTCCTCATTTTAAAATGATTTAGTTCAGAAATGTTAAGTGGCTCATCCAAAATCCCATAGTTAGTGGTGGGACTTGTTGGGTAAGTAAATAGGTGATAGAGTCCTGGCAGTGAAGACTGGAAAATTAAAAAGAGGTACAGAAAGCTAACTAGTTTTCTTCCTCCCTCCTTTCCTCCCTCCCT
>NW_016818964.1:6728161-6795046 GCF_001698545.2 Rhinopithecus bieti
CTTTCTTTCTTTCTTTCTTTCTTTCTTTCTTTCTTTCTTTCTTTCTTTCTTTCTTTCTTTTCTCTTTCCTTCTTTCTTCTCTTTCTTTCATATGTGACAGGCATTAATTTAGGGGTAATACTATAGCATTTCATCAGTTTTCATTTTACAGATGAAAATCTGTAGATAAATAATCTCAGGTACTCAGCAGATCATGGTTTTAAACACTAGTTTTGCACCCTTGTCTGTCAGACAAAAAAAAAAACAAATCATATTCTCTCTTTTTTGTTGTTGTTTTTGTTTTTGTTTTGTTTTGTTTTGTTTCGTTGGAGACAGAGCCTCCAGACTAGAGTGCAGTGGCATGATCTCTGCTCACTGAAACCTCCACCTCCCAGGTTCAAGGAATTCTTGTGCCTCAAGCCTCCCAAGTAGCTGGGACTACAGTCATGTGCCACCATGCTCAGCTAATTTTTTGTACTTTAGTAGAGACAGGGTTTCACTATGTTTCCCAGGCTGATTTCAAATTCCTGAGACCAGGCAATCTGCCTGCCTTGGCATCCCAAAGTGCTAGGATTACAGGCGTGGGCCACCCCGTGCCCAGCCCATTTTGCCCTTTATTTCTAAAGAAAAGATGAATGAATTAAAGTATTCATTCACTCACCCATCCATCTTCTTACCATATCACTGCTACCAGGCTCTGAGTGGACCCTCATAATGCACATGTGACCCAGTCAGGCTTCCTCTTGCTCCACTGAACTTCATATTCTGCTGGGGAAGATCCCCTTGAGGCAGATCACCTACTGCAGGCGACCCTCCTGTCCATTGAGCAGCCAGAAGCCAGGGGACAGTGTTAGGTCTCTAAGATCCAGCAATGATTTCCCTAAGGGAAATCATTGAGCCCTTCCTAGAGGGACTGGTTGATTGCTCTAGTATTGCTCAATACCATCCTTTGTTCACATTTCATCTTGAGGAAGCATGGCTGTGAGCAAGCTTTGAATTCCCCTACAGGTGTCTAAAGCTAACATTCAAGTCCATATTCCAAGCCTTCATCAAGAACTAAAGATAGGAGCTTGCCACTGTCAAGCCACATTACCTTCAAAGATTTGCAATTTTTCTTCGAGCCACAAGCTCTGTTTCCAATGGCACACTTTAAAGAGAAAGGTGATGCTTTGGGACTAAGGAATTAAGTGTTTTCTTCCCAGCCTTGGGGAAAGGAGGTCGGGGTGTATCCATCAGAAACTCATGGATGGTGCTTGTCTGGAAACAAAGAGAGGTAGCTGGGACTCCCTGTTTGAAGTTGGATGGAGGCCCAGTTTTGAGGGAGAGGCATTTGGAGAAAGTCTTTGGAGAAACCACATACACGGCTGTTTTGTTGTGTGACTAATGGGGTTTGCCAATTTCACTCTCCAGTGTGTAACCACCTCCACTAGACTTCCTTCAATGAATTAAAATTAAAGAGTAAACCCTTAGATACCTACTTCCAGTTGATTTGGCCTTAGCAACGTATCAGTGAAAACTGTATTTTAATTTTTGACTTTTGTTAAGAATAAAGAGTCGAAAATGTTTTACCTCTTCAAGCTTCTCCATTAAAAGTCCATCTAAATGCAATCAGCTTTATTAGCTCATATGAAAATTAAATTTCTTCCCAAGGTGAGATATCATTGTATAGTTCCATGGGTTAGCATTTGCCTTAAATTCAAAGCTTCTCTTGAAAGGTTTAGCTTAGCAATACTGTCTCAACAATTCTTAGGCTGGTTCTGAATTCTAATCTTGTCATTACCACTTCTTTGCTGTATTTTCCCTAATCAAGTGTCTTCTACCATAGGATTTCACTCATTCTTGGTAATTCCTTCATTCATTCACAAATTTGCTTTTTCATTTATTTGTTTTGCAGGCATTTGCTTAATCTCTCCTATGTGACTGACTTAGCTGAGACTACAGGTGCACACCACCACACCAGGATACGTTTTTCTTTTATTTTTTTGATGGGGCCTTGCTATGCTGTGTAGGTTGCTCTCGAACTTCTGTCCTCAAGTAATCCTCCCACCTCAACTTCCTGTCAAGTTTCACTATTAAAGGTCATTTTTTCCATTAAAACCAATGTTTCATGAGGTTCCCATGAGATTGCATATCGGTAATGTAACTGACAAGACCCTCATCTACAAAAAGATGCCCTGTTTATAGAGGGCCTTTTTCTATTACTATCACTTCTGAGTTGCAAGAGGTCTTCTAAAGATCAATAGATGAATGTGCAACCAGTTAGGACTTTAAGGAATTTTACCTGATCTTAGACAATTGCTTTTTTTTTTTTTTTTTTTTTTGTTGTTGTTGTTGTTTAGAATTGAAGAAACTGAGGCCCATAACAGGAAAGAAAAGTGACTTATCTAAGGTCAGGGCCAGAGCCAGGGCCAGGACCAGGACCAAAGTCCATGCTCATAATTCCCAGTCCTCTCTCCACTTTCCCACCTGTCCGAACTTGTCCAGGCACCTACCAGTCAGTGCTTTTCCTTGTGCGATTCACTGAGTCTCCATTTTCTTCCCTGATTGCTTTTATAAAATTCATCCAATTCCAAGATGTCTAAGAACAGTTGCATCTAGCTTCATCTGGGTTTAGCTCAGAATGTTCATATAATCTTTTTCCTTGTCCTGGAATCCCAATAAGTTATTGCTACAATCAAGAGGGCAAAGGCCACCCAGACACAGCATCCTAAAATTCTTCCCCAATGGGCTTTGTAGAAAGATGGGAAAGTAGTTGTGCACATAGCTGGTCCCAGCCTGACTTGATTCAGTTCAGCAACCCCCGACACCACCCCCTCAATAAAAGAAGAAAGAGAAAGAGAAAGAAAGAGAGAGAGAGAGAAAGAAAGAGAGAGAGAGAGAGAAGAAAGAAAAGAAGAAGAAAAAGAAAAAAGAAAAAAGAAAGAAAGAAAGAAAGAAGGAAAGAAAGAAAGAAAGAAAGAAAGAAAGAAAGAAAGAAAGAAAGAGAGAGAGAGAGAGAGAGAGGGAGGGAGGGAAGGAGGGAGGAAGGAAGGATGGAAGGAAGGAAGAAGAAAGAGAGAGAGAGAAGGAAGGAAGGAAGGAAGGAAGGAAGGAAGGAAGGAAGGAAGGAAGGAAGGAAGGAAGGAAGGAAGGAAGGAAAGAAAGAAGGAAGGAAGGAAAAGGAAAGGAAGGAAAAGGAAAGGAAAAAGGGGAGAGAATATGAAAGTCTTGTAGCAGGATCTGACCACAGGTCACCCAGCCCTACCTTATCCTCATGAAGCTATGCTTTAACAGGGGTTGTACATTTACAGATGGATGGACAGCCTGGGACCTGCGCCTCGCATGCTGATGCTGAGTGTTCTGGGAGTGGCCGGTGCTCCACCTCTGAGAGCAGCTTGACTCCTCCAGATGCCCCACTCCTGGTCCTCAAGCCCAGGAGGAGACATGGAGACTACTCTGGGCTGTGATCTCTTCGTTTTCAATTGCAGGATTCCTGTCGGGGTCTCAGCACTGGAGCATTTCTCCAAAGCCTTATGTACTTACAAATCTTTCTTCCCCTCTTAATTCGCCTGGAGCCAGGCTTTCATCTCAACTTTTAGCCAAGAGGCACCTGCTGAAATATTCATAAGCAGAAATTGTGCTATAGGTGCTCTTTCCTATTTGTCCAGTTCTATGTCATTAGAATAAGGGCGAGGTGAATGGAAATGAAGTTTGACACCAGAGGGTAAAATTCACTCAGAACTCCAGGTAAGCAGCAATTAACCCTTTTCTGCATAGAAGGCTAAGTACTAAGAACAGATCTTTGCAGTCATTCATGCACTTGTTCTTGGAACAGCAATTCCTGACATCTATTCATTCGTTCAGTACACTTTACTGAACACCTACTGTGTGTGAGACCCAGTGCTGGACCCTGGGCATACCCTGATGAATATAATTGTACTCACCAAACCTCATAGTCCAAAGAGAGAAAACAGAGAAACATACAGATAGCTGTAACATAGGGCAAGTCTAGTTATGAAGTTAGGTACAGGGGAGCATAGAGCACAGCTTAGATTTAGGGAAGGAAAAGGTGATAAACACAATTTTCTGAAAGCAAAGAACCCTAAGCCAATTCTTTAAGGGTAATATAAGTTTTTCAGTTAAAGGGAAATTGAGTGGCAGGGTGGAATTTTGTAGGGAGTGCCATGAAGAGGAAATGGACCTCCAGACAGAGTCAACAGCGATGGCAATGGCAGAGATGCAAGGAGAAATGACGTTATGCATGCAACTCTGAGCAATCTTGGAATGCTGGAGAAGAAAATGTTATTAAAGGTGTGAGATCTGGCAAGGAAGTGGCCAAAGTCAGATCAGTGGCCTTGTCTGTATGTCAAGGAGCTTGAACTTAGTTTTTCTTTCTTAGAGAGGCAGAGCATAGTTGAAGAGTTCAAGCTGTAGGAGGGTTAGGATATGTTTTGGACATATTACTCAAGCTTTCATGAAGTGATGAATTGTTAACAGAAAATAAGTTAGGAGGCTGTTAAAATAGGCAGAAGATAACAAGGGTGTGAGTTAGAGGTAGTAGAAATGGACTGGAGGACAGAGGTTCAAGAACACTAGACAGGACTTTCTCAGTTTTGTGCAAGAATCATTTGCTGAACAACTTTTATTAGTCAGGTTTTACTCTAGATAATAGCGGGAAATACCAAAATCAGTGTCCGAGTCTATTTTCCTTGACACAATTTAAACTCAAATTAAAGGAGTTCTATTAATATTGAACCAAAGGCAAGAGGGAGGGTGGGGAGCAGAAAAGGGAGCCTTGTGAGTTTCATAGAGCGGGCTTCATGTTTCTAAAACAGGATGCAGTCTGCACCCAGCCCTCACATGACATTTGTGGTTTGGATTGGGCTGGTAAGGATTGCACCGGCTTTTCAAATCTCCAGTGATGAAGGCCTGACTGAATCAACTCAGACCACAGCAAAGGCTCTGCACAACCCAGGCAGAGCTAGTTGTCTCTTTTCATATTCCTAGCTCCACGGAAGAATGCCAGCTATCAGCCCAGGCAGCATCTTAACAAAGCAAATCACTGGTTGCTATGAACTCCACGATGTTGGGATTTATAAAGGATGATTTGTTTTTTAACTTGTTGTCTCTAACGTAGAATGATATAGGGCCCTATTGCCAGTGTGCCCCATAGGCAGTCCCAATTTTTGTGTGTGTGCCCATGTTGACATAAAAGCACATCTGAATTTTACTTGGAGTTAAATCACTGTGAGTGCTCCTGGCTGAATACAGTGGGAACACAATATTGTACTGCAAAAACAAGAGCTTGAAAATTGTTTCTGCAAAATTGAACTCTTTCCTTCTATGTATATGTATATGTGTGTGTATGTATATGCATATATATGTATATGATAGCTGCATACACAATGATAACTGAGAAGAGAAAGTAAATCTTTTGCATTTTGAGGCAGGTTTTGCTTCTATTGCTGTTATTAATTCTCAATGTTCAAATCTCTATGACCCAGTTTCCTCATCTGTAAAATGAGGATAATTATATTTATGAATAAAACACTAGGAGCTCTTTGGATGAAAGGGAATTCATGATTAGGAGGAAGCAATTTTATGACAAACTACAAAAACTGCATTCGCTGGGCACCCAGGCACTTGTTCTTCCTGGAGCCAGACTATTTCACTGGAAGCTGATGGATTAAAAATATTGATATACACGCTAAAGCTCTACTGAAATGCAAATGGAAGTCACTGTGTAGAATGATAGATTTTAAGATAGGTTGACATGGCTGTTTGCTTGTGGAATTCTTACCAGCCCAATCCCAACCAGAAATCTCATAATATACCACGGTTGGTTGTAATATTGTTCCTGAACTGTGCCACTTTGCTTTCTGACTATCTGGTCATGACTGGTCGTGTCAAACCAGATATGTGTCCATCCTGCTGCTTCTCCTCAAGGCAGAGGCTACAGTTTTTTAATAAAAAGCTTCTGTGACCAGGGTTCTGGGGTTTCCAGGATTGCCTACTACAGTCTTCTTACTATGTCTTTAGTATTCAGCCCCTTTGTTGTGTGAGTTTGCCATTGCTATAATAAATGACCACAAACAGTGGCTTCAAACAACACAAATTTATTATCTCATGGTTTCTGTGGGTCAGGAGTAGGCACCGCTTAACTGGTTTCTTTGCTCAGAGACTCAGCAGGTGGAAATCAAGGTATCAACCAGCAGGAAAATCTCTCTCTTCAAGTTTGTACGATGTAACCCAATCAAAGAAGTGGCTGCGTCATCACATTCACAGGCCTTGTCCACAGCCAAGGGGAAGAGATTAGAGGTTCTGTTCATCGGATGGTAGGACGCTTGGAATTCTTCTGTCACACTTGTCATTCTTGGTGTCTCCTGTGTGCACCTGCTGTGTATCCTTTTCTGTCAGGTCCAGGGTCTGAACACATTTTAAAGCAGAGATGATTTTGGCCTGGGTTTTGAAGGAAGAGTAAGAGTTAGAGTTGAAAAGGGAAAGGAGACCATTCAGACACGGCGAGTGAGATGACTTGGTTGAGGTTTGATCATAACAATGCCTGCTGTGCCTGGGTCTATGTCTTCTGCTGGGGATGTGGAAAGTGGTTATTAGACCCTTCATTTTTGATATGTCATGTTTGTGGGGCTAGTCACACCTGAAGACCTAAATCTTACAATGTAAATAGAAAAAGAAGATTGAAGGAAAATAATAAAACAGCTTTCTTCCACTACTCTGGCACAGTAAGAATAAACATGGATTTAGAGCTGCAATCTTTCCTTTATGCTTTGCTATAGATGCAAGTTACCTAACAGGCTTGAAAAAAAAATGCGGATTCCTGAGTCCCATGTCAAAAAATACTGATTGAATAGGACAGATATGATAGCCGGGAATCTGCATTTAAACAAACCTCAAGGATATCTGTAATGCAGATGTCCAAGGGCACCCCTCTCCCAAGGTAGAAGCTACAGGCTTTTAATAAAAAGCTGCTGTGACCAGGTTTCCAGGGCTTTCAGGAATTCCCACAGTCTTCTTACCATATCTTCAGTATTCACTGGCCTTGTTGTATTAGTTTTCTTTGGTTGTGTAACAAATGACTGTAAACAGTGGCTTAAAACAACCAAATTTATTACCTCATGGTTTCTGTGGGTGAGAAGTTTGGACACAGCCTAGCTGGGTTCTTTGCTTTTTCCAAAGGCAATCCTTTGAGACACACTGATTTAATGTTTTCCAAGTCCTTCACAGAAATTTCACTTTTCCCCTCAAAGTGACATAATGTTCATTTTACGGATGAGTCAACTGAGGCTTAGAAAATGATTTTCCAAAACACTAAATCAATATATGATAAGAGTTGGGGAACAAATTCAGATTTTCTCTTTCAGGCCTCAAGATCTTTTTTGGCTTTTCTGTCTCTGAAGGCATAATTTATAGATGTGAGTATTGATTTGATCTACTTCCAACTGGTGTTTCAGCTTTTCTTGTTTGTTTGTTACTTCATCTCCTTAATATTTATGCAACCTGGACCAAAAGGTCTGCCTTTGCTTCGATTCTTATCCAAAGCCCTGCGGAATTCACATGAGCACTTCCATAAAAGTCATAAAGGCTCTGCAAACTGCTCGCAGTTTAAATATGGAAGCCGAAACTCTAATCACAATTTGATATAACTAAATATGTACATACTTTATGGTCAATCATCCAGACCATTTACAAGGTCCCTTGGCTTTGAAATTACTAGATCTCAAATGATGCCGTAGATGAGCTTTGCTTGACATGACATATATTGAAATAGACTGTGGAGCGATCACTTAGGGATGAAAACCTCACTACAGTCTTAGTGAACCAAAGCTAAGAGGCAAATTATTCAATTACAGTAAATTTACAGTAGCTTAATATTTGATAAAAGTGGTTCTTCCATCATCAGAGCATCTTATTGAAAACCCTTGAGCAGCAAAATAGCGCCGGAAACTCTTAAGATGTTTTAACCACTTATTAAGAAAATTCATCTAGCTTGATCTTTTATGAGCAGTTTGCCTTAAATATACCTTTTTTTTCTTTTTTTTTTTTTTTTTGGTAATTGTCAGGTACTTTGCACATGCACCATTGGCCTTGAAATTAACCCACTAATTGTTCTACTGTGGACAGCGGTGGGCATGGGTGGAGCACACAACGACACCCACTGAAGTAAAAGACGCTTGGGGTTGAAAGTGTGGCCTTGGGAAAGGGGGATTTTGTCCATGCTTTGGACTTGCAGGTGAGGCATCAGTCCTGAGTGCTTGCCCTGCTGAGATGTGCCTAGTAAGGGGACAGATGGCTTTATGAAAAGGCTAGCTGCATGTCACAGGCCATGTTCAATGAGAAGCCAGTTGTCTGCCCCAGAAAACTACAAAGCAGGACTTCTCATATCTTAATGCAGAGATGAATCAACCAGGGATTTGGTTAAAATATAGCTTCTAAGTAGGCATAAGTGTCTGCATTTCTAACAAGCTCGAGGGTGATGATGCCCCTGCCGCTGCTCTGCAGAAGCCTTTTAGAGTTGCAAGAAGATAAGGATGCTCCCGCCCCACCTAGACTGGGCATATTTGTAAAGGTGGAGTCTCAGGTGAGGCGCCTGACCTTCAGGACGACAGAATATAGCAGACACGACCCTGGTAGGGTTTGAACCCAAGCTCTATAGGTTCCTAGCTGCGTACAGTTTTGGATGAGCTGTTTAACCCATCTGAGAAAATTCTATCACACTGGATTTGAGAAAGGACACTGAGTTTCGTCCATCCTAACTGGCATGCTGGATTGAGGGGCACTTGGGGAAGTTCACCTGGCCCTCCAGCCTCCTTGGATAGGTGCATTCAAATACAAATGCCACTCTGTGGCTTGCTTTGGAGTTGCCATCATGTAAATAAACATTCCCTCTGCCCAAACCTCATCCTTGTGAAGCCACGCTGGCTAGAAATGTTGATTTTTCTAACTTCTAGAACCAGAGTTCGACTTCTTAATCTGGGTTTAGTTAAACTTCCCTACTGCTCAGGCACTTGTCTTCAAATATAAAAGAGGCAAAGAGAGGGGGTGGAAATGCTAATTAGGCCCTGTCACAATTCCAGCTACTGTTGTGAGAACTCACAGTATGCAAATCAGATTAAACCGACCCTAAGCTTCTCAGGGCTAGGAGGGCAGGGGTGGGGGACTGGATTGACAATTGCCGGGTGAAAAGGTAAAAGCTGGTCCTCAACCTCCTCCCAAGATCCCCGTTTTTTTCATTTGCTCTGCAGTGGTTCCGAAGCCCCCACGCTGAGAGATACCCAGGAGGAAAAGTCGAATGTCGAGATGTGTGTGTAGTGTGTGTTAAATAAAACACAGTCTGCTCCCCAATGTCGCAGCTGTATTCAGAGTAAAAGTGAGCTAATGGCTTTAAACACACACACACACACACACACACACACACACTCACACAATCACCATTCAGCTCAGTATAAATGTCACAGCATCAAATACCAAATACTGAGAATTATTAACGTAAGTGGCCTTCTATAATAAAGCTCATTATTAATAGGCCTATTAGCTCAGCATTCATTTGAACTGACAGCAACTTCTTTCTACGGCAGCTGTTTGCTCCCTTTTTACATCCAAGACCCCTTCTGACATCTCAATGTATATTAAGAGGCAGAGAATGGGGTGGGGAATGGCAGGGAGGCGTGATGAAAGGAATGCAGATTATTTTAAAAGGCGGAAGAGCGATGGGGAGTTCCTATTTATCAAGCATGCATTATAAAATAATGGCAAGCATTATTGAGCATATATCACATGCAAGCATGTTACATGTATTATTTTATCTCATTCCCAGGAAATACAGGACACCAGTTAAAATCAAGTTACAGATAAGTCACATTAGAAAATACAGTCATGTTCCAAAGATTGTTCCAATTGTATGTTATTTACCTGAAATTTAAATTTAACTGGGTATCCTGTATCCTTAGTTGCTAAATATAGAGCAAATCCCACATTTTACAAGTGAGGGTACTGACTGGGTATCCTGTATCTTTAGTTGCTAAATATACAGCAAATCCTGTTATAATCCACATTTTACAAGTGAGGGTACTGACTGGGTATCCTGTATCCTTAATTGCTAAACATAGAGGAAATCCTATTATAATCCACATTTTACAAGTGAGGGTACTGAGGTTTAAAGGGGTGCAGTCCAAGGTCAGCCTGCACATTGGGTATGAATTAGTGACCTTGAACCTTGTTCACTTCAGAACTCATTCCCTCCCCAGGATTCCCAAGAGGCTTCCTACATATGTGTCAGTTACGACACACACAGCTCAATACAAGCTTCCTCTTATTCATTTTCCCAGAGATTCATGTAGTTGTCTTTATTGTGCCCATTTTGCAGATGGAATTGAGTTTCTGAGCTGTCAAGTATCAGCAGAGTCATTTTGCTCATTTGTCCAGCATTTGCTGAGCAGCTACCCAGCACCAGGTGCTCGGCTGGACACTTGGGCTATAAAACTCATATAGAGGCTCATTCCTCAAGTCTTATGCACACAGTAAATGAAACAAGGCAAGTGCACCAATCAGGTAAGTGAAATGTATGATAAGACAAGGTTAACTGTCAGAACTTCCCAAAAACAGTTAAGCTGCTATGTCAGTTTCTCTTTTGCAAAAGGTTTCACCTGGTGAAGAGCTTTTGAGGGGCAGATTGTGTAGATTAATTTTTAAAAAATAGTCTTACATAAAAAAAAAAATAGTCTTAAAGAAAACCCTGGATTTATATACACAAAACAGTGTTTTATTTTAGCTTAAAAGTCTAAACTTAAGAATTTAATAAATGGGAATCTACAGAGACTAATTTAATATTACACAGAAAATTACACGAAGTGATGGTCACCCTTCATTCATCCATCTCAACTCAGAATCAAATGATGGAGAACAGATTATTTGATTTTTATTAAATGAATATGTGTTAAACACCTAGTATGTGCCAAGCACCATAATGGAAAAGCACACACTTGCTCTCAGAGAATTCACAGTTATTGTATACCCTCTCTGACCCTCATTTTATCCATCTGTAAAATGGAAATATAGGTAATGCTTACATCACAGGGCAGTTGTGAATGTAAAATGAGTTAATATGCTTAAGCTCCTAAAATAGGGTCTGGCTCATACTTAATGTTCAGTAAACTAGAGCTCTCACTATTTTTTATTGGGGGCTGATAGAATCACATAGGGCTTATACTAACAATATGTACTGACATTACAGTGTGGTAAGGGGTTATTTGGGGCAGATGTGTGGTGATGCGGGGCCAATAAAGTCAATCCGCAACAAGGCCCTAGAGATAAATGAAGGCTTCATAGACTACAAGGTGAGTCCTTCCCCAAGCCAGGAGGAAAGGATAGTCCAAGTTTAAAATTAGCTAACATTTATTGACTCATTGATGTAGGCACTATTTCCACATACAAGTAAGGAAACAGGCTGTAGTTTGCATATCTGGGATATGGATCAGTTGGTCTGGTTCTTGCTCCCGGTAAGTCTCTCTGGACTATAATGGCAAGTGATCTGGGGCAGCTGGTGCCCAGTGAGAATGGAGGGAACATGGAGGCAAAATATGGGGAAGAGGCCAGATCAGGGGCAGCCTCAAAACTCGTGGAAGCTGATGACTTTGTCCTGTGAGTGATGGAGGACCACTGACTAGTAGACAAGAGGGACAGGGGAATGACTTGGTCAGAGATGAGTTATAAAAAAAATGACTCTAGTGGAAATGACAAAAAATTATTTGGTGAGAGAGAGATTAGTACCAGTTTCACTCATTCCCCATCCCTCTACCCCTTGCTCACATGCACACACACACACACACACACAAACACACACATACAGAAGGAGAGAGAGAGAGAGAAAGGAGGTATAGTTTTCAAGTTGTCTTGTTTGTATGGCTATGAACTCCAAAGTTTTGGCAAATACATCTAAATTACATGTATAACAGCTTTTTTTTTTTTTCACCAAAGAGATCCTTCCTGAAGAAGGCTAAAGTGTTCCTTATAGCCCGGAATTGATCACTGCTTGTAACTGAAACCTCTCAAAATAGTGTAACGTGGCTCCCCACTTGCATGATTCATTTAATGAGCTGTTGAAAGCCATGTAGGAAATGGACTGTGCTTAATAAATTCCAGTACTGTGTTTGGATGTAACCAATGGTTGGTAATTCAATAAATGAAACTGAAGGATGGATGGATGGATGGATGGATGGATGGATGGATGGATGGATGCATGGATGCATGGATGGATGGATAAATTAGTGGATGAATAAAAGAAGAAATGAGTGAGTCGATGGTGTGTGGGTGGATGGAAGAATTAGTGGATGGATAGATGAATACATGGATGGATGAGTGGATGGTAAGTGGATGGATAAATGGATGGATGGAAACATGCATAGACAGTAATGTGAATTATTAGGCAGATGGATAAATCAAAAGATCAGTGGATGGGATGCTGGTCTGATGGACAATAATTGATTAATTAGTGAACCTAGGGTTTACAACTTATTACTTCTGGAGTCTTCATCTTCTCAGAGGATCTCTTTGGTGAAAAACAAAGGTATTACATATGTAGTTTAGTGGTAGAAAGTAGTTAAATTCAGCAACTTAATAAAAATACATGGCTTCTAGAATCTCAATCACTTTTAGAAGATAGAGAAATCATCCAGAAATATGTCTTCATTTGAACAATAAACCCACAAATATGTTGTTGAAAAAATTTAGATATATTTGCCAAAACTGTGGAGTTCATAGCTGCACAAACAAGACAACTTGTTATAAGTATTAAATGAGTGAACAAATATAAAAGACCCTAGGATTATGCCCAACACTTAGTAGGAACTTACTGATAGTTGAATATCAATACATTTAGGACTGGAGCTATAATATCTAGGATATTCACCAGGTTAATGAATGCTAGTTGCTACAACAGGTAAGTCTTGAAATCTCAGTGACTTAACACCACTGTATTAGTCTGTTTTCACACTGCTATAAAGAACTGTCTGAGACTGTGTAATTTATAAATATAAAAGGTTTAATTTACAGACAGTTCTGCAGGGCTGGGAGGCCTCAGGAAACTTACAATCTGGGTAGAAGGGAAAGCAGGCACATCTTACACGGCAGCAGGTGAAAGACAGCAAAGGAGGAACTTCCAAACACTTATAAAACCACCAGATCTCTTGAGAACTCACTAACATGAGAAGAGCATGGGGAAATCACCCCAGGATCTAATCACCTCTCTTGTTTGACACATGGGAATTACAGGTCCCTCCCTTGACACATAGGGATTACAATTTGAGATGAGATTTGGGTGGGGACACCAAGCCAAACTGTATCAACTGCAAAGGTTTTTCTTCTCACTCACATTACAAGTTCAGCACCATTTGTGGGAGATCGTGGATGCAGGGATTGCTCCACAGAGTCACTCAGGTATTGAGGCTAGTAAGTTCATCGCTGTACAGTTAATTCATTGGAAACACAGGGCTGTGTGGTCACTGAGGTAATGGAAGATAAGAAGTGGTCAAAACAGCCCTTAGCCTGACAGGGTCTACACCTCCTCTCCAGTCAATTGAGCAGAACTTGGCACATGGTTGGTGTCATGTTCACATTCACTTTAACACTGCTTGTCTTGCCACACTCTGCTATGCCATGGGAGACGACTCTGACCACATGCAGAGTCAGCAGGGGGTGCCTGAGAGTGCAGACCTCTGACAGCAGCCCTCAGCCAACAATGAAATGAGAAGCAGCAGATAAACACCCTAACTTCCTTACTGCTCCATCAGGGTGATTCCAAGGGTCCCTTTATACTGATTTCTAGAGTTCCCAGTGCAGTAAGCTCCAGTTGATTATAGTGGAAGTTGGCTCAATACCCCACTGGTTCTTGCCCTCATTCTCTTCCCCTCCCCTGCAGCATCAGCAGAGATCATCTTTTTAGGACACTACTAGCCTATCAATCCTTGCCCTGGGATCTCCATCTGGGGAAACCCATATCATAAAACCATCCAACTCGAAAAGAGTTGTGTAGGAACTGAAAAGGAACACTTGAAACATGTGGAACCCACTGGCTCTGCCACACCCAGCCTGTCCAATGAAATGACACCGCCCAAACTCGTAGCGCAGGGAGAGGTTTCTGCCTGTTCACCATCTAAGTCCCCAGAAATGGTGAAAAATCGGAAAACTCGTGGTTGTCATGAGTTGATTCTTAGTGTTGCATGTCTGAGTCAGCCACATAATGAGGCTTCGCAATCACATCCGCCCTCCTTACACTGATGCTAAGCTTTGATTAATGAAGCGATGCCCATGGTATGAATAGGAAAAAGGACTCAGGCCTAGTCGCTTCCACTCAATTGCACATAGTTAGTGTGATACTTGACATAACATTCCAGCAATTCCCTATTCAGAGTCCAGTCTTTCTTTTCTTTTCTTTTTTTTCATTTTCTTGTCTCTTCATATGACAACTAAGTCGAAAGTTATTCATCTTGGTATTAGGCCCTTAATTCCCGTCTACGCATAAAAGAGCAGGAACAGCTACCCTGCTCAGGGACTTAAGCTGCTACTTAACCTTGAATCTTTTTGGCTCTTGATTTAAAGTATTTCAAACCCTTTTAAGAGAAAAAGACATTTCTCATTCTAACATTAATATCTTCACTGTCTTTCCCCACCTGAAGGATGTAATATGAGGCTTAGAGTATGTGTATGGGGCCAGATTCACCAAAAATTAACTGTGTACTATTCATTCATCCATTTATTTATTGCTCATGCATTCATTGAGCATCTACCATGGGCTAGATGTAGTGATGGTGGTTCTCTCATCCGTGAGAATTGTGCAGCCTTGTAAAGACGATACAAAATGCACACATACAGCTGATACAAAATAAAGAGGGATAAGTTACCTAAAAATAATACAGTTCAGAGTCTGGAAGAAGGAAGAATTCCAGCTCATTGGGTATGCAAGTGTGTATGGAATCCAACAGGTATTTATTTATTCATTAATTCATTTAAAATGATGTTGATCGTCTGCCATGTGCTGGGGAATCTGCTAGCCCTAGGGAAAGTGTGGATGGATGACAGTGATCCAGTTCTTGCTTACCTGTGATATCTACAGTTTACTGGAAAGGGAAGGTAGGTACTATTTGAAAATGTTAAAATGGATTAGTTGTTAGAGGTGTGAGGAGATGAGGACCTATTAGACTAAGGGAACAATGGAAGCATAAAGCCACAAAGTGTATATGGGCAAAAGAGTGAAAACAAAAAAGTCCATTCGATGGGGTGGAAAGGACTGGGGTTGCACATGAAAGGATATCATGCTGAAATCAGGGCTTTTGGTCAGATCTGGGAGGAATTGGCTGCCCATCCAAAGAGTATCTGAGATCATTTCCGCAAAAAGGCATGTGATTACAGGATTGATCCAGCAGAGCAAGACAGATGAACCATTAATGCAGAGAGGAAACAGTTCCAACAACAGAAGTGAAAAACATCAAGACCTGAACCAGGGCAGTGGCCGAGTGGTGAGTGACACAGGAAGGACTTGAGAAGTGTGATGGTGGCAGGGCTTGTGGGAACCATGACTGCCAGAATACAGCTGTTTAGGTCCACAGAGAAAAGTGGGACAGAGATTTGGTGCTAACTGATATTGGTTCCCCTTGATCCTGGGCACAAAGATAGACTCCTTTTCCAGCATCCCTGAGAGATCAGCTGTGGCCATGTGACTGAGTCCTGGCCAACAGAAGAGGAGCAGAAACTTCCTGCAACACTTCCTTGCATAGGCCATAAAAAAGGCTTTCATATGTGAGCCATGTGCTGCCTCAACATCTGTCAGGAGAATGGGGAGACCAGGCACAGAGAGGAGAGCGGAACCAGTCAGAAGGGGACAGTGTCCCTGGGTGCCTGCCGAGGGCAAGGGTCAGCAGATGTTTTCTGTGAAGAACTAGAAAGTAAACCTTCTAGGTTTTGAGGCTAGGCAAGGTCTCTGTCACAGCTACTTACCTCTGCCATGGTAGCACAAAAGCAGCCGTAGACAAAGTGTGAATGAACAGCATGGCTGTGTTCCAAATAAAACTTTCTTTGGGAAATAGGTGACAGGCTGGATGAGGCACGTGGGTTGCAGGGTGGTCAACTCCTGGCCTCCAGCAAAGAGTTGCCTCCTGCTGACATCACAAGACTGTGAGAAACCAGGGCATGAGGCCCACTTTGTTTGGTTAAACTTCTGAGCCTTGCAGGTGGTTTGCTGCGATAGTTAACTTTGACTTACATAAGAGGAAAGAAAAAGGGCCGTGAAACCATCCTATGTTCCTCAGTGAAACTGTGACAACCTATGGGATTTAGGATAAGAAATGCCATCACCAGCTTTCAACAATCCCTTGAAAGTGAGTGTGACTGGGAATGTATCAGGGCAGAGCACTAAAGTGCCTAGAAAATCCTGGACGACACAGTCTACGAATACCACAAGGTCCCACAAATTCATTGCTTAAAAGTGCAGTGAATTGACGGCGAAGGGCCCCTTTTTGTGGCACGGTATGGTAATTGGAGTTTAGACACATTGGTTTACTGATGGAAAATTTTGCTGTATGCGTTCCAGAACTCAAAAGAAAGAAGGGAGGAAAGAAGACCTGGATGTGAGCCAGATGGAGGAGAACTGAAGAAGTCTGTCAGCAAGCCCTCAGGTAACAATATCATAATTTAAAAATCTTTCTAACAGTGGGGGAGTAATTAACGATGCAGCTTCCCCTTTTCCTGTTTCCACTTCGGCCAGGCAGAGTTCCCCGTGTGTGTGTGTCTCGCACACACATGCGGGTGCACAGGTGGAATCGTCAGTGGCGGGAGAAGGGAGGAGCGTGTAGCAATAAGTTTTAAAAAGTGGATTTATTCATTTGTGAGCCATCATGAAACAGGGGCCACATATTTGCCTCTGTTGCTACTTGCAGGTTCCTCGAGGTGTTTTAATCAGTCTGCAGACTCTGAGACAAGTTGATAGACCACCCTGAACAATCCGCTGTAGCATTCTTGCAGGATGGATTTAAAAGCCTTTCTGATTTATTTGGGTTTGAAAGGACAGAAGACAAAAGTATCATTCTGGCTGGCAACCACATTGACTCCTCTTAGAGAGATTTTCCCTCATGCCTTAGTGACAGGGAGATGTCAAGTTCCCCCAAATGCCCAGTGGCAAACATTCCATTACGAGGTCACCCAAGATGGCATTCTTTCACTGAATTTCTCTCTGAGGTACTCAAAGATCTATAATTCATGCACTCACTCATTTATACTGCAGATCTAAAATGATTTTAGAATTGATCTGGCAAATTTGCATGGAGGGTGGTAAGAGCAAGGGACTGATTTTCAGGTCACTTGAGCCAAAATCCAGTTGTACAGGCAGACAGCTGTGTGACCACTGAGCTATTACTGCCATTTCCTGAGCCTCAGCTTTTTTTTTTTCCCTGCAGAAGTAGGCATTGCAGATTGGCTCAGATTTCTGTTTTCCAGAATGTGTTCCAAAGGATGTTAGTAATAATACTGTGGAAAAAGGGTTCACTGATTAATTCTATCAGGAGCTGTGTTCCAGTACCACCAAAAAAAGGCCAGAAGTGACTGCAGGTTAAGCAAGATAGAAGTTCTTTTTTTCCCCCCCAAATAAAAGAAGTAGTGGCCAGGCATGGTAACTCATGCCTGTAATCCCAACACTTTGAGAGGTCAAGGCAAGAGGATTGCTTGAAGCCAAAGTTTGAGACCAGTCTAGTCAACACAGTGAGACCCCATCTCTACAACAACAAAAAAAAATTAAAACAATTAGCTAACTGAAATGGCATGTGCCTATAGTCCTAGCTACTCAGGAGGCTGAGGTGGGAGGGTTTCTTGAGCCCAGGAGTTCAAAGCTGCAGTAAACAATGATTGTGCCACTGCACTCCAGCCTGAGCAACAGGGTAAGACCCTGATATGGTTTGACTCCATGACTCCACCCAAATATCATCTTGTAGCCCCCATAATTCCCACATGTTGTGAGAGGGACCTGGTGGGAGATAATTGAATCATGGGGGTGGATCTTTCCCATGCTGTTCTCGTGATAGTGAATGGTTCTCACGAGATCTGATCGTTTTAAAAGGGGAGTTACCCTGCAAATACTTTTTTTTTTTTTTTTTGCCTGCTGCCATCCACGTAAGACATGGCTTGCTCCTTCTTGCCTTCCACTATGATTGTGGGGTCCCCCAAGCCACATGGAACTGTAAGTCCAATTAAACCTCTTTATTTTGTAAATTGCCCAGTCTCAGGTATTTCTTTATCAGCAACATGAACACAGACTAATGCAGACCCTGTCTCTAAACAAATAGATAAATGAGTAGAGAGGTAAGCAGTCTTTGGCTGGCATACCAATGAACCCAGATCCTCTGTCTTCCATCTCCACCATCCTTAGCAATGCCTTTTGTCTACAGGATACTTTGTACTTCAAGACGGTTGCCAGAGCTCCAGCCATCACATCCACATTCCCAGAAGCAAAAAAAAAAAAATGCGGAAGCATAAAGCTTGGTAGACAGAAAAAAAAACTTCTAAATAAAGAGCTCTTTTAAAATAGTCTCTCCTGATGTCCCTTAGGACACTTCTGTTTTAATCTCATGGACCAGAATGTAGTCACATAACCACATCCAGCTGTAAGAGGTGGTGGAAAATTTAACTTAGCCAGGACTATTGCCAATGTGAACAAAATCAGAGTTCTATTACCAGGAAATTTGAAGAGAATGGTTACTTACTGGTAACTAATAATTCCTACCAAAGTGGCCAAAGAAAACTGTAACATACTGGATTTCAGTTGAGTAGATTTCTTTACTGTATTTTTCAGAGCTTTTTAAGTGCAAATGTGCATTGTGACATTTCCAGTATGAGATGTGTGTCTCTTAATTATTTGATTATAGATTCCCAATAGTTCAGAGCATCATGTGAAATTCACAGTGTGAGGAATAATTTTGAGGATAGCTGCATGCGAAGATCTCAGGTTTTCTTTGTTATTGACAAGGTGTTACATTATCTAGATCAAGGTCCCCTCTTCCTCACCAGATCCCCCAAGAGAAATCCAGATTTCCTCTATTCTTTCCCTCCTCACAGCCCTCTGAGTACTCCTGATAATCTCAGGAATTATTCCAAAGCCCCCTTTGGGCATTGCCCTCCCTGGACTGAAGGGGACATATGAGCACCTCATCTCTGTCATTGTCATATGTAGTCACGCATTGATGGATACTCACCAAGATGAGATCATGATGATGTTAGGCAGCAAAGTCTTGATTTTATTCACATCAAGTTAGGATGTAATTGGAAGAGACCAGAATGAAGTGTCCCATTTTAGAAAAAGCCCTTTATGCAGCAAAATGTAATGACCACGTCATCATGATTTAAAGGGGGCAATTGTGAATTGCAAACAAAACAAGTAAAAAAAAAAAAAAACTACTCTTCCACATGTTCCCTTCATGCAAGGCCCTGTGTTGGTTCCATTAGCAACACAATGATCTATGATGATGTCAACATACAATTCTGAGTTTCAAAGTTTTGCAGGGGTATCACTGACCCATGCATACACATTTATTGAGCCCTTACAATGTGTGAAGCCCTTTGTGCTTGTCCTTTAAGAACTCATGGGTCAAGCAGTAGAGAAGAATCCTATACAATCAAGTCAGAAAGGAGTTCTGGAGGTCTTCATAGAGCTGCTGATGTCTGATGGAGAGAGATGCCCAGTAATGAGGAACATGAACTCTAGAATAAGACATGCATGCGAATGAGCCTCAGCTCTGCCATTTCCCAGACCTTGAGCAAGTTATTTAACAGCTCTGCCTTAGTTTCTTAATCTGTAAAATGGAATAAAGAAGATATTTCATTTCATAAGATAGAATTTGCTATTAAACAAATTACACGGGCCGGGCACAGTAACTCACGCCTGTAATCCTAGCACTTTGGGAGGCCGAGGCAGGTGGATCACCTGAGGTCGAAGTTCGAGACCAGCCTGACGAACATGGAGAAACTCTGTCTCTACTAAAAATACAAAATTAGCCCGGCATGGTAGCACATGCCTGTAATCCCAGCTACTCAGGAGGTGGAGTTGCAGTGAGCCGAGATCATGCCATTGCACTCCAGCCTGGGCAACAAGAATGAAACTCCTTCTCAAAAAAATAAACAATAAAAAATAAAATATCGTACCTAGCATTTTACCTGACATGTGAACATCCAGCAATGATATTTGCTGTTGTTAATGTTATTCATTGTTATTATTTTCATGGCAATATGGCAGTGGGAATACACAAAGGAAAGAAGGATGACTCAATCTTGGAAAAGGGGGACCAAGCTACACTTTGTATGGTAAAAACTTTAAATGATTTTCAGAAGAAAAAATGTTGGAGGAGTTGAAGATATTTCAGTGGTCATCTGGACCAGCCTGTCAAACAAAACATCAGACCTAGTTTGTAGTCTGGTCCATGCTGGCTTTCAAATCGGCTGTTTACAGCAAGCTCCAGCCAGTTCCAACTAGCAGACATATTGCTTTAGCCAGGAGGGTCTACACATTCCAATTTGAGTGATCCTCTTTCACTTGACGACCTGCCCAGTTTCTGTGGGATTGTTTTACCTGGCATATTTTTGTGTTTACATGCCTGGCCCTATTCTGGGGGAAGATGTTGCTAAGAAGAGAGACAGTGGTGAAACCCTATAGGAGGAGTGAGGCCTGGACCAAAAATTTCACAATAAGGTCAGAAGCCAGGAAGGCAGAGAACAGGACCGAGCATGGGTGAGGTGATGGACCACTCCAAGGTGTGGAGAACCAGCCTCCAGCCGCACTGTGCTGGCTCCACAGAGCCATTCATAGCTCATCACCACCATTCTTCACCATTGGGCCACTCTGGGCAAGTGACTTCCTCCCTCCAGTGCCTCTAGCTTCCTCATGATGAAAGATGTGGGTGAACGACATCATGACGGTCACTTTCTGAATTCTGATTCCAATTACACAGCTCCCTAGAGGCAAGGCAGAAAGATTTTGTCAGACGAAAGAGTATATCTTCATCCATCGACCCACATATGCTATCCAGAAGCTTCTGGGGTTCTTGGAATTTCTTGTAAGAAGTCCCACTCTCCGAAAAATAATTCCCAACACCACAGTTTCTTTTAATAAGCAGTTACATCATCTTTCGAGAGACTACCACCCACAGCCTCACCACAGATGGGCTGTTCTTACAAATGAAGTCTTTGGACATTGAGGTCACCCCGAGCAATGCAGCACAGGAGCACTGGGTCCAGGCCTCCCACCTCCCAGCTCCCTCACTTCTGCCCACAGAGCAAAGCAGCGGGACAAGAGAAGCTTTTCACTTTTCAAGGAAAGATGGTTCCTTACTCCTCAGCTGCATGTCTGTGTTCACTGTACCAGGTTTAGCAATGCTTCATAAAAAGCCTGCTCACAAAGTGCAAAGAAAATTAAAGTGAGGTTTTTGTGATAAACATGATCGTTTTCCTTTCCATTTTTAAGGGTTCTTGAGGATATTTAACCGATTTGTCCCACATCCTGCGCCTTGTTTTGTTCCAGTTCTATAATGGGAGTATTAATTGGTAACACTTTTCCACGAGGTCTGGAAATGATTACAGGAAAGAGGAGGCATCCAGAGTGAACATAAGCTGTAAAGTCCTCACTTACCAGAGCCACAGAAGATACGGAGTTGCACGTTGGAAAGCATTATTTTCAAGGCAGCCTGTTCAAAGGTCTTGAAAGCAAATGTCATCTGGGTGGCATCTTCATGTGCTGGAGTCACCACAATGGCTGCAAAAGAGTCCCCGGCATTGGCTAAACTCCTAGTGCCACATTTGATAGTCATAGAATTTAGCCAGTTTATCTTAAAGTCTTTATCTGCAATTTGAGGATTGTCATAATTTGTATAAGTTTCATACGAAGAGTAAATGAAATAGCAGACCCCAGTCATATAATAAGGACCCAAAATAACTCGTATATTTCTTCTTTTCTCCTATTGGCACAAGGATTTCATTTATTAAGGTATTTTCCAAAATGTAGTTCTTTTATTTGCTTGAAGCCTTGAAAACCTCTAGCAGTATATGGACTGATTTTTCAAAAATTAACAAAGCTCTATCAAACACGTGTTAAGTTTATAAAACTGTGCTAAGCACCATGAGAAACAAAGTTGATCCCTTATTCTAAAGGCACTTAGTTGGAATGGCAAAGCAGAAATGCATGCATAATTGAGCGACTGTGAAAATCTGAAGCAGGGTATTAGGAGGGGTGCTCTTTGGTCAATTGGGGTGATGGGTCAACAGCAGAATGAAGAGTATGTCTGTGAGCTCCTCAGGGCCTTCGTTTCTTTCTTTACCTCTGCAGCCCCCATGCTTATAGTCTATGATACACAGTGGGATATCAGCAAATGTGTCTTTGGTGGATGGATGAGTAGGTGGATAGATGAATGAAAGAATGAATGAATGAATGAAGTTAAATTTTTTTTTTTTTCATGAACAGCAGTAGACTCACAGATTGTGGGTCAGCAACAGAAACAAGGAAGAGTAGAGATATTATACTTGTCTCTACTCCAATATGTCTGGGGTCACAGCTGGTACACCTGAGTGAGGGCTGGCTCAATGGCTGGATCTACCCAGGGGCTCATTCATTCACATGTCTGGTGTTCGATATTGTCTGTAGGCTGTCAACAATGGGAACACCTATGTGTTCCTCCCAGTGGGCTGAGCTTTCTCACAACATGGAGGTTCTAAGGATGACATCTCAAGGAAGAGAGTCAAGCAAGGGCTGCATGGCCTTGACTCACTCAGAGGTCACACAGTGTCTCTTCCACTGTATTGGTCAAGGCAACAGTCACAAATGCTTCCCACGTTCGAGGGGAAGAACACAGAAGCTCTGCTTCTGGATGGGAAGTGACAAAACCTTGGAAGAACCCGTGGAACTAGAAATATGGTGGCCATTTAAAAAAATCCTTCACAAATATGACAAATTGGAATGAATACTTCTCAGTTCAGACTCACTCAAGTTGGTGCAGAGGTGGGGTGACCGGAGCATAGTTTTCAGGTGACTTGGAGTTTGGAGCAGGGAAGCCTGGGGAATAAAGTTGGATGACGATGCTGAAAATTTACTAGCATTCAAAAATCAGGCGTGAAGGGCTCCTTGGTTACTTATGATATAAAGGAAGGACTTGAGGGAGCATAGGGCCAAAGAAGCATTATTGGTTTGACTGGAAAACTGGAATCCTGCGCGAAACATACGGAGAAAGACAAGCCTGGGGGAGCCTCGTAGCTGGTGGCCATGGGCCTTGGGTGTTCAGTCCAAAGCTCACCCTCCACACTTCCCACTTCCCATCTCCTTGCCTTGAAAATGATGGGGAGACACATGGACCCTGTTTCAGGCCAACATGCAGTGACTCAGCAAAATGCATCTGAGAGGATGGGAGAAAAGGAACGAGGGTTGATTCCTATGGTTCGGGGGACTGAGGGAGAACCTACAGGAAAGAAAATTACTCCACTGCTTTTATTTGAAACAGTACTGAGACCTAGTCTTTCCTGAAGGAAACAGGAAAGGAAAAAAAAATAATATATCCATTTTCTTGAACGTTGAAGGCCAACTCAGAGACGGAAAGCACTCTCTGAGAAGAACATGTGAGGTCACTGTGTTTCCCCAGTTCTGTTCCCCAAGCAGGCTGACATGGGAGGAACTTTTAATTTTTTCCCTCCAATGTTAATTGAATGTGCAGATAGAGAGGTACTAAAGAGATGACATTAAAATGAAATGTGTCCCTTGGGCACCTACTTCATCTGCGTTCTCACCCACTGCCCTCCACCTCAGCAGAACAACTTTTCTTTTTCTGGCCAACAAAGCCATCTTCAGTTATTATTTCTCTTTGTCTCTTCTCATATCTCCTAATGGATACGTTCCAGTAGCTGCTGGCTAGAAAATTAGCCATATGAACTCTGATTCTCCCTCTCTCTCGTGTTCTTTCTTTCCGTGTCTCTCTTCTCTTCAGATTAGTGAGAAAATTCAGCATTGAATCTCTTTCAAACTCTTCTCTCTGCGCAGCCTGTTAACACATGGAAAGGGCTAAGATTAAACCTTAATTTAACTCTGTCTCTCACCCAAACGTCACCAGACTCCTGGCCCAGTTTAACTTTCAATCATTTTCAGAAAAGCCTGGAGAAGTGTGGCTCCACACTGCCTGTGTCTCCTCCGTGACCTTCGTCGCCTGGTCAGACGCCTCGTGATGAAATCCAAGATGGCATTAGGGAGGAGAAGGAGGGTGAGAAGAGATGAATATTTATTGAGTTCTGGCATATGCCAGGCACTTTAAATGCATTATCTCCTTTGATGGAACAGCCCCAAGGAATAAATATGTGTTTCTCTATTTTTTTTTCAAGGAGAGAAACTGAGGCTCATAGAGTATAACTCTCTTGTCCAAGTTCACACCAAGAGTAGGGGTAGGATGATAATTTTCTACCACTGACGCCAGTGCTGCAACTGTCCATGAGGCTGGATTGGCCACAAAAGTGCTCTGTGACCGACACAAACCTAAGGATCAGAAACCCTCACAGCGACTCTTCCAGTATGTGTTGCCATCTTCCATTTCCAGATAGAAAACTGAAGCTCAAAGAGGTTTAATCACTTTCTCATCCTTCACACATTTAGAAAGTAGAAGAGTTAAGACTGGAACTAGGCTCTGCTGTAGTTCAAAGCTCATGCTGTTCGAACTGGAATTACAATTTTGAATATTTGCACCACAGCTAACTCACCTAAAACCAAATTATTTCACTTTATGCCTCCTGGAATACCTAATATTTTTTCCACTCAAAATCAAATTAATGGAAAGATGAGAGCCAAAATGCCCTCTGAAAAGCAGTATAACAGAATAGAATCTGTTGTGCTTTGTTTATGTTGTTGTTGTTGTTGTTGTTGTTTTGAACAATTATGAGCAGTAATATTAACTCTAACAGGATCAGGCAAGTAGACATGACCAGGAGCCTAGACCAGCAATGACCCTGGAGTGATGGATCCAGTTCTTATGAGAAAGGCTATGGTACCCAAGAGGTGGGGAGGCAGGTAGCAGGCCAAGTAAGAGGCTGCAATCCTTCATTGATGAACTCCAGAGAATCCAAGGGCTAAAACTCAGGGTGGAGCTTATGACATTCACAAATGCAGGAGAGAAGGTAAGAATTCAACATTAGTTAAGTTCGTCATGTCAGTAAGCCAATAGATACTCTCCAAGTTTTATGAATTAAGATGTGTTTATCACAGTGTCGTTCAATCGTAACAGCCATATATATATATATAAATTTGTTTATGTATGGATGTTAAGAATCTTCCATTCAAGAGTCATTGAATGAATAGGTACACTCCTCCCGCAAAGAACTATTGCACAAACAAATATTATAAAATGTTGCAAAAATTTGCTGAGAAAGAAAAATGACTCTCAGCTCCACTCTCCTTACTCCCTAATATGAGAGGGGCACAATTGTCTTCTCTCTGGATAAATTTCGCCATATAAAAATATGTAGAATGAACCAGGGGGAAATAGTGCAAAAGTATTCATAGCACATGGCCCTACACACACACAAAATAATGAGGATTTGTTTCTTGTTATTGATTCTTTGTTTTTATTTTTTTTGTAGTAAGTGTCTATTTTGTATAAAATGAGAATACATTGCAAGGTGAGAGACCAAGACCAAGAGTCTGGGGCAGAGCTGGCTATGAGTTGAGGTCAGGGGCCCCAGCTATGTGCTGTTGGTAGATTTCAACCCACAGGGGCCATCCAGTATGAGAGTCAGGAGGGAGAGACTAACATGCATGGATGCCCTCTCTGTTTCAGGCCCATGACTTATTATCTCACTCCATCTTCTCTTGCTTAAGTACATATACTTATCCCCATTGTTTAGATGTGAACTTGGAAGTTAATAAAGATTAAATAACACATCCAGATTCAGCCAGCTTGAATAATAACAATAGTTAATTATTGAACATGCTTGCACCATAACAAATGTTAAGGTCTTTCCATACATATTTCAGTTTAGTCCTTGCTACAGACCCATCTGGCAGGTGCCATGCTTTCCTCAATGCTACAGTTGGGGAGCATGAGGTGCACTTGACTCAATACCCCATAGGTCATAACAGTGGAGTCAGTGTTGGGCAGTGAACCCCAGAGAGCACCATAAATGACTTCAGGACACAATCAGCAAAGTCTGCAGCCAGCAAGATCAGCATTCAAACTCAGAGTTAATCCAAACGATGGTCCTCCTTCCAATATAGCTCCTCTGATTACACAAATGTCAAAAAAATGAAACAGCAACCAAACCAATGAACGATCCTAATATTTTACTACAGCTCAATCACCAATGTATTATGTACCCTAGTTCGTCCTGTCTGGGATTCTATTTAATTTTTTACATGATGGAGAAAGGATGAGATTTGAAAACCTCTGAAGTCCCTTCCAAGTCCAACCTTATTAGGAAGCACATCTCTGCTTTGGAGTCTTTGCTGGCTCCCTTTCACCTTCATGTCTTAGAGTCCTTAATAAAAAATGTGTGTGTGTGTATGTGTGTGTGCATGTGTGTATATATATACACACATAAATATACATATATAAAAATACTTATCCTTATCCCCATTGTGTAGCTGTATATATTTACATATATTTATGTATGTGTAGATGTATATATTTACATATATGTGTGTATGTTACATATGTATGTATGTTAAGAATCTTCCATTCAAGAATCATTGAATGAATAGATACACTCTTCCCCCAAAGAACTACGAGGCAGCCATTATAAAATGTTACAACAATTTGTGAGAAAGAAAAACAGCTTTCAGTCTGCCATGTGTCACCACCTCATTGCAATGGCTTGCTCACTGTATGTATATATTTACATATATAATATACATAGATAAATAGATGTATATTATAAATACATATATACAAATATACATATATAAATATACATATATGTATATTTAAAACTACTTTTACTTTAAAATAATTTTAAATTAACAAGAAATTGAAAGAAATTCATGCAGAGAGTTCTGGTGTACCCTTTATCCAGCTTCCCCCAAAGATAATCAGGAAATTGACATTGGTACTGTTAACTAAGTACTACCATTATACCATTAACTAAGCCACAGAGCTTATTTGAACTTTCCTCACTTGCTTGCAATCATCTATTCAGCTTCCTTTGCCCTCCCAAGAGGCCACACACAAGGAGGAGCCCACTAAGTTATCCACCCTGTCACTAGCTCACTCTTCACCCTTTGCTCCCCAGCAACTTGATCTACCTATGAATCCCCAAGAGGTCATATTGTTTGATTGTGTTCTGCTCTTGATCCCAAATATCCTTTCTCAACATCACTGCCAGCAAATGCCTCAGATCCCAAGCTCCCATCTTGCTATTGCCTCTCCTGTCTCTCTTCCCATGTCCCTGCTGCCTGCCATGTGTCACTGCCTCATTGCAATGGCTTGCTCAAAGGCCAGCCCCCTTTGGAAATATGTCTACCTTGGGCTGGAATTCATCTTTACTTCCTGGAGATTTCTATGCCAGCACCATGCCTAAGACACTTGCTCACGGGAGGAATGAACAAATGCAACCTGTGGGCTTCAGAGCTATTCTCTTTGTATTCTGAAGTGTCTCCTAAAAGAGAACCTCCTTCACCTTAAAAAGCTTCCTACTGAAGGATAATTAATTTGGAAATAAAAAGTATATATAGAATGTGGTACAAAAAAGAAATATATATATAAATATTCTCAAACTATCATCACACTCAAGGCACTATAGAACTGTTTTATCATTTAAGAGAAAAGCAAAACCACTGTGCATATAATTGAATTTAAACGGTGAAAATAATATTCATTCCACTATACATTAGAGATACTATTTTAAAATTATTTTTAATATAAATACATTCTTTCCAGTCCTCACTTTTTCTCCTTTTGGCTCCTGCTCTCAGGCACAAATTACTGTTAAGTTGGGCTGAATAATGAATGAAAACAGTCAGTGTCGTTAATGGCAAAGTGTAATGTTGAGGTGATGAGACCTCTTGTTTGCAAAGCTTTCTCTCTCTCCCTCTTTTTCCCCCCAAGCATTCCTTAGCAAGGATCACTGGCAAAATAATTTATATTCAACTGAGTATCTAATTGAAAGATTATGAACCCATGGAAACTTAGACTAGCAGGACTGATATCCTAAGGAAAAAATAAATAAATAAAACAATCCTCCCTTTGGATAAACACACTTAGTGGTGTATGGCAGTCTCTTATTCGGAAGAGGAGCTTCCATTTTAGAGCTTATGCAAGTCCCACAGAGATAAGCTCTCAGCTTATGAATCTCCATCATTGCATTTGGGAAGGGTTTACTTGAGCAGAGGTTAATTTTGCCCTGTTACAGTTGCTGAAGTGCAGCATGCCTTGACATCAATTTCCTGTCAGACACATGTTCTTTGAGATGTGAGGTTCATATATATGAACATCATCTTGGAGAAGGCTATCTGTTTTCTCAGGCCGAGGTGATCTTCAGGGAGTAGGTCAGGTGGGGCAGGTCCAGGGTCTGAATCACATCGGTAGCACTTTCTAGCGTGATTTTACTACCTACCTGGGTAGACAGCATTACTCCCTGCCACCTTGGACTTTTATAGATAATACTGAAATATCTCTAAAATATTTCAAAATATTTCAGTTAACAAGGGCCCGATTAGAAAATTGCAGAATCTCAATAATTAAGGGATAACTATGTGATTTTTTTCTTTTTTTCAGTTATTTATTTATTTATCAAAGGCTTAACTAAATGCCAGTGGACTAAACAATTAACATGAGACAGATAAGAGGTTGGGCCCCAGAGATAGAGAAATCAATATACCACAAAGTCCTAGTTCTTCAGGAACTTAAAAGTCATTCATAGGAGAGAAGGAGGTACACTATCTCCTCCCATGTGAGAAGTCCTCACATGGGTTGCAAGAAGAAAAGCCTGCAAATGAAATAGGCAAGCAACATAGATGATTGGTCCCTGATCCCTGGGGAGGGCAGCCTTCCTGGTAGAAATATCACTTGAACTTTAAAATTTGCAACATGGTCTTCAGACATGTCCAAACCAACATTTAACCCTGGTGTTCAGAAAGTGCTTGTACACATATGCGTGTGGGGTAGGGTGGTGTCTCAGTGGGTGGGAGCACCAGCTGCACTGTGTCCTGGCATGTAAGTGTAAGTGCTGAGCCCCAGATGCTGGTGCACAGTTCTAGCATGCATTCAGAGGAAGGCGATGGGGTTGTCTGAATGATTATTTGGTTACGTAGCATGGAAATGATTCCTGATTTACTGAATACTAGAAGAGGTGGGGTGTAAAGGTAAAGGTACAATTCTCCCAGAGGCTGGATAACTCCATACATACATGAGCAACCATGCTGCTTGAAGGCAACAAAAAACAGACATCTAGGAGGGACCCATGTATTCTCACATCAGGGCTCAAATACCTTTTGCCAAGTATGGCATGGATGCTTTTATAGCTGCTTTGGCTGAAAGAACAACCTGGCTTTCTCTCATCTTTATCTTTTTCTTTCCAAGTTTAACGTACTTCAAATATGTACCTTAGTCTATCATACATTTTGCAATAAATAATAGTCCAGCCTGCTGGAATATCCCAAGGTAGTGGGGAAACAACCACAACCCAAGGAGATAATATTTTGAGGAGGCGTTGTGGGGCACTGGTGAGAGCACGAATGCCTAAGTTTGAGGTAGTCAGAGAGGGCTCCCTGGAGGTGGTGGTAATGTTTGTGTAGGCTTTAGAGAAGTAAACATAACTTCTCTTGATCAGTTTATTCAACCAATCTTTATTTTGTCTTCAGTGCAGAGATGGAAGTGAACATTCTAGACAAGTGGATCAATAAATGCAAGAGTACCAAGATCATCAAAAAATTACTGTAACAATAATCAGAAAAATAACTAAAACAGCAACACCTAGAATAAAATAACCAACATTAACTGAGTGTCACTATATTCCAGGCAAAAAATATGCAGATACAGTGAGCACATCTCTATTATCACCGGAGTCTTGGATACTGGGGGTGGGAGGGAGAAAGAGGAAGAAGTCAAAGAACATTGGTACAGTGCTGATGTGATTGTAACTAGATGGCATGTGCTGGATTCTAGGTTCTTTTGTACAGTATCTTAAAAATTATGCAGAGAAGTTTGAGTTTTACCTAGGTGGCCTGGTTGGACAGAGTAAACAAATGCATGGTATGGGGAGAAAGAGTTCATTTACTGATTTCCTAGAAAGATAACCAGACAGATAGAGCAGATATCTAGTAATTCTCTCCCAGGTAAATGGAGCTGCTGGCTCAGAGGTATTGGAGAGTGGCTTTTGTGGGAACAGGAGCAAAAATGGGATACAGTTTCATGTTCCCAATGTTTGTGCAGGCTTTGAAGTCCCTTTGAGTCTCTGTCCACCTGATGTCACCAGCCCAAAGGCCAACAGACAGTCCTGCCCACATCCAGGAGACCCAAGCTCTGGTGGCCCCACATCCACTTGTGTTCCTTCTGTTGCCCTGGTCCTAGCCACCCCCATTCTCACCTGGACAACTTCACCACCTGCAGACTGGCCTTTGGGCTTTTGCTCTTGCCTTTTTGCAAGATACTCTCTGCTCACCAGCCTGAAGGCTCTTGAGGAGGTGCAAAGTGTTTACATCCTTCTTCTGCGTAGACACCTCCCATGGGAATTCCATCATACTTTGAATTCATTTCAAACCCCTTGACCTGCTTACCAGGTCTTTCAGAAGCCAACCCTTGGGGATTCCTCTCTTGCTCTCTTTTTGCAACCATCACCTCACCCTGTTGCTAAACAGGCTCCAGCCACACTGACCTTCTCCTTGATTCCTGAGTCCTGTAAGTTCACACCCACTATAGTGCATTAGCCCTGTGGATGCTTCCACCAAAGTGCCTTTCTCTGCCCTTGTCATAATGGGTTCCAATTGCATTTCCATCTCCACCCAAGTGCCATGTCCTCAGAGAGGTCACCCAAGCTGTCCACCTGCAGCAGCCATCAGTTGCTCTCCACAGCACCACCCATTTTAATTCTCTGCATAGAACTATTCACTGTTGTCTTTCTCTTTATTTTTCATCTTTTTATTGTGTGTCCCCAGCAAGCTCCTTGGGGTCAGAGACCTTATCTAACCTTAAGGGTCACCTCCTGGAACAGTGCTAGGCATATCATGGGGTGCCCAGAAAACGTATGCAGAGGGAATTAATCTTGTATATTCATTCTGTAGATGGGAAGACATCCAATATGGTGTGGATTTGTGCCTCGGCCATAATCTCATGTTAAGTCGTAATCCCTAATGTTGCAGGAGGGTCCTGGTAGGAGATGACTGGATCATGGGGGTGGATTTCCTCCTTGATGTTCTCATAACACTGAATGAGTTCTCATGAGATCTGGTTGTTTAAAAGCATATAACACGTCCCCCTTCACCCTCTTCCTCCTGCGCTGGCCATGTAAGACATGCCTGCTTCCTCTTCACCTTCCACCATGATTGTAAGTTTCCTGAGGCCTCCCCAGCCATGCTTCCTGTACAGCCTGCAGAACTGTCAGCCAATTTGACTTCTTTTCTTTATAAATTACACAGTTTCAAGTAGTTCTTTATAGCAATTCAAGAACAGACTAATACGACATCTACCATGGGTTAGTATGAGCAAAGATCACATGAAGAACTTTTAGGTGCTGAATAACAATGATAATAAAAATTCGAATGAACTAGGTGACATATATTGAACGTCTGTATCACACTGTGCTAACCCCTTGAGAAGCTCCAATTCCATTAAACACATCACAAACTACTCAATGAAGTACATACTATGGAAATTCCTAATTTTGGGATGAGGCAACAAAGGCTTGGAGACATTAAGTATTTTGGCTTAGTGCAGAGTGCTATCTCAAAAACGGCAGATTTGGGACTTGAATACTTGAATCCAATCCAACCTGACTTGCATCCATTATACTGGAGTATACCCATTACTTGTTCACTGTTCCTTTTATGAGTTGTGACACTGAAATATTTCCAGGAAACATTCCTGTGACCTAATAAATGCATATGTCTTCCCATTACAGAATGAGTTCCTGCTGCTGTTGTTGAAATAATAAATAAATGTATCTCAACATCTTTATTTGCTGCTGGAGTCTCAGGGCTCAATTCATTGCTCAATCACAAGCGTTTTATCAGCTTAAAAATAAATACGCTCTCGTATCCTTCTAAATGGATTTTAAATTTCTGGTTCTGATTTCATTAACTTATAGTTTATTTTATTTTAAGCCTCTCTGGACCATTGTTTTTAGGTGATTTGTACAATTAGAATTTTCAAGTCAATCATATGCTACTTTAAGACGAGATCATGGATTGTCACCCTGATTTTATAGATTGGGAAACAAAGATACTTGCCAAAAATAAATGAGGAGGTAAATTTTGGAACCAAGGCATTTATTTTATTTTATTCTGAAAAAAAAAAAAAAAAAGCAGGATACATGAGCAGAATGTGCAGGTTGGTTATATAGGTATACACGTGCCATGGTGGTTTGCTGCACCTATTGACCTGTCCTCTAAGTTCCCTCCCCTCACCCTGCTGGCCCCCAACAGACCCTGGTGTGTGTTGTTCCTCTCTTTGTGTCCATGTGTTCTCATTGCTCAACTCCCACTTGAAACCAAGGCCATTTCTAATTCTCCCTATTTTGTGTCTAGAGATTGTACCATTATACCATGCTGCCTTTTGCATGTGGGGAATATATATAATTTTTAAAATTTGAATTTTCAGAATGACAGCCAGAATAAAAAGCAGATGTTTATTGAGTGTGCTATATGCCATGTTCCTTACTAAAGGTTTTATTTACACTATTTTAATGTTTTGACCCTTGAAATTTAACGTATTTGTATTAGTTTTCTATTGTTGTATGCGATTGTTAGCTTATGTATAAACTTGGCTAAGTTATAGTACCCAGTTATTTACTCAAACACTAATCTAAGTGTTTGTGTTAATCTGTTCTTGCACTGCTATGAAGAAATGCCTGACACTGGGTAATTTATATTTTTTTTTTAAAAAAGAGGTTCAACTGGCTCATGGTTCTGCTGGCTATACAGAAAGCATAGTGGCTTCTGCTTCTGGGAGGCCTCAGGAAATGTACAGTCATGGCAGGGTAGGAATGTGGGAACTGGACTTTCAAGGTTGAATAGATGTTTTCCAGAAGCAGCCAGAAAAAAGATATTTAAGAGACATTTTTATCTCTTAAATATCAGGAGCAGCCCAGTACAAAGCCTAATACAATAGTGTGAAAAGGCTTTGTCCACCAAAGAAGAGAGATGTATTTCCATTGCCATTCCAAGGATTTGTGGCTGTGAGTGGCTGGTCATGTGGCTGATGATGTTGAAAGTATAGAGTATAGAAGAGTATGTATTCTATCACGTATTATATAGTACAGGAAAGTATGTTTCTATACTCGAGACAGGGTAGAAAGGAGTTTAAATAGTTGAGAAGGAATTGAGAAGACGATATTCCAATCATTTCACATTATTCTTTAATTTAAAAAAGTAAATATTTTTATAAAAGTAAAAAATGGCTTTTGTAAAAAAATTCAGGACATATTAAAAAATAGAAACACACAAAAGTAAAATCATATCTGACTGCAATGTGTACAGATACACTATAACAATTAACTGCTCGCTCAAAGAAAAAAAAAAACTTCTGCGTGTAGAATAAGTATATAAAAATAGAACCACAAATATATAAATTATAGTCTATGTTAAATATCGTTTATGACGTATGTATACAAAAATTCATTATATATCTATTGTATATCATTACAATAGATAAGTACTATTACTTATACTTAATAATCATATAATGTATAAAATATTAATATAAGATCATCAATATTTATAATATATAGCATATAGTTAAGTATACATAAATCTTTAATTGGGGGGTTCTGATGTATGCTGGCTTTATGGCATGAATATGTACAATTACATACTTTATATTATTCTGCACGTATGAATACATACGACTTATATGTCTACTATAGTAGTATGTATTCATACATGTATTATGCACGTGTCTATTTATGAGTAGAGATAATTAGGGATATATGTATCACACACACAAGGGTACTGTATAATAGCATATAAATATAAAATAAATATATATTGAAAATTTAACAGATTCATAAACTTTAAAAAAATCTAATATGAACATGTTCCCATATTACTAAATATTATTTTACAGCATTATTTTTAATAGCTGCAGAGTTATTCATTGTGTAAGTGTATCTGAATTTATTTAGCCAGTGTCCTCCTATTTGCCATCACATTTGCTTTCTATTCAATATTATTCATATAATTGGCTTGCTTCAAAAGTTTGGGAATACAAAAAGGGGGTCACAGTTCATCAACATCCAAATCGTGATATCTGCTGGCCCCTACCTGTTGATGCAGGAACCTTGTCTCCTCACAGTGCTTGTAGGTTGTTCTCTTTGCAGAGATTCTCCAGGGCCCTGTGCTAGGTATCTGCGAGGGCACAGACCATATCTACATATTTTAGCATCTTTAGAAGGATCATGTTTGCTGCTGAGACCCTCAAAGATAGGTGACTCCCTGGGGTCAGTGTCATCTACCACCAGTGTGGCTTGGGGAAGGGTCACCCATACTAAGTGATCATCTCACAACTCTACACCTACTCTTTTGTACTCCTTTGTATGATGTTGGAACTCAGACCTTCCAACTGCATTTCTCCTTTGCCAGTCCGCTCCCTACTAGATTTTGCTGAGAATATATGCTAGAGGGAAACTGGAGGAAGAAATGAGACAAAGAACTACTCCTTTTTGACTATCTTTATTGTCACTGGCAGTGCTGTCTCAGCAAGAGTTCAGAACCCTGGCAGCCAAAGATGGTTCCAATATCTAGACTTGCCTTCCTCGTGGTCCTTCCAGAGATCCAGTGCATCACACCTCCTCGGAGATACCAACACCTGCCAGGCAGCTCCTTTGCCCAGAGTATGGGTCTCTGGCTTCTCTGGGCTCCAGAAATCTGGAGGCTTCCTTGCCTCAATGGGCTGAGTCCCAGTTCTGCAAGTTTCTCCTCCAAGTTCCCACCTTTTAGTACTCCAACTTATTTTGTTTTCCTTGAACTCTGATCCTGCAATTACTATCCCTCTGTCTCCTTAGTGTTTCTTTTCTTTTCAGTTATTCAATACCTGTTTAGCTTGTTATTATATACTCTTTTCCTCAAAATAAGGGATATAGACAGATATACCTAAATACTCATGTTCAAGTATGCAATAGTTCCCATTTCTAATTTTATATACGTAGTAGAGAAAATTTTTTCTTCTTTGGTAAAACTTTACAGGAATTTTGTAGACAAAAGAAAGGACATGTAAAAGAATGTCTAACTTACATCCATTTTTAAAACTGAAAGAGCTCAGCAGTCCTCACCTACCTGCAATTCCCCTCATCTGCTCCCCTACATGTCTTGCAAGAACAGGCTCATGTAGCAGTAGAAGCTCACACGCTGCCTCATGATGTCCTCTGATTTGTAACATCTGGTAAAATGTATGAAAATAACAGCATAAAAGATAGGAGAGAAATGGAAATCTACTATTTTAAAATTCTTATAGAAGGGTTATATTGCTAATGTATGTTGACTTTGGTAATATATAGATACCTATTGTAAACCCTTAAGCAATAAATGAGGAATCACTAAAAGCTAATACAGTAGATTTCTAAAATTTAAAAATAAATAATAAATACACAGTCCAGAACTTAAAATGAATAAAGAAATAAAGAACTGATGGGTCAAAAGTAGTGCAAATAGTAAAATTCAAATGGCAGTATCAATAAATAAATGCAAGTGAACTATACGTTCCATATAAAGGCGGGAATTTTCAGAGGAGCATATAAGCAACAACCAACCATACTTTACCTACAAGAAATCCACTTTAAAAGCAAAGACAGATATAGATTTAAAAGGAATAGATTAAAAAAACATAATCCATGAAAACACTAACCATAAGAAAGCCAAACAAGACACCAAGACAAAGTATAATGCCAGAGATAAAGATGGACATTTAATAAAGCTAATATAATCATCATTTAGTTATGATAAACAGGTCAACATTTTAAGACCACATAACAATACTAAATGTATATATACAAAATAAAGTTTCAAAATACATGAAAAAAACTGACAAAGTAAAAGGAGAAAGGGACAAATTCACAATCATATTTGGAGACTGCACCCTCTGCTTTTTAATATTTGATAGAATAAGTAGATTTAGAACAATTGAGTAAGGAAAAGAAAAGTTGAGCAGCATTATAAACCAAAACCAACTTATAAAACTTAATGAAGATTTATGGTACAAAATACATGTAATTTTCACCAAGATAGACTATATTCTGGGCTATAAACCAAGCCTCAATAATTTTGAAAACTTAATTATGTGACAAAGCAATAGCAAACAAGATAACTGTAAAGTTTTCACATTCACCAATGTATTTTTAAATGACCCATGGATCAAAACAGAAATCATAAGCAATAGAAGAAAATATTTTGAATAGAATTAAAATAAAAACCCTATTTACAAAACTTTCAGGATGTAGCTAAAACTACAAGCAGAGGAAACTTTAGAGTTCTAAATAACTATAGTAAGAAGGAAATAGGATTTAAATTACTGACATAAGTTTTCACCTTAAAAAGCTAGAGAAAGAAGAATAAATTATATCTAATGCACAATAACAAAATAGTAAAAAAAAAAATTCAAAATAAATGACAAAAAATAGGGAAAAAATGAGCAAATCAATGAAACCAAATGATGATTCTTTAAAATGATGAGTAATAAAATTTAGACTTTTGGTCAAATTGATCAAGAAAAGAAGATAGAAAACAATATCAGACATAAAGGAGGGAACAGCTTGACGACTACTATCAAGAATGAAACAGGAGTCATCCTGAGCAAATTAAAAGGACCAAAGAATGTAAAAACAACAGCAAATCTTAGATTAAATAGACAATTCCTTTAGATACAAAAGTTAGAAAACTGACATAAAAGAAATAGAAATTTTGAATAGCTCTACATCTGTATTTTTAAAAATTGACTTTATATTTAAAAGTCTTTCCACAGAGAAAATTCTAAGCTCAAGTAGTGTTACCTGGTGAATTCTATCAAAAATTTAAGGAGTAAGTAATAAAATCAAATGTAAATTATTTGGGAAAAATATAGGAGGAGGCAAAACATTCTAACTCTCTATTGACATTACTTTAGAATCAAAGCAGAAAAGGACATTACAAAAAATGTAAAAAAAAAGTTAGCAAATCAAATCTAACGATACATAAAAAAGATAATGCTTTATAATAAAGTGGTTTATCTTAGAAATGCAAAGTTGACTTAACATTAAAAGAAAATCAAAATAATCAAAATAAAGGAAAATCATATTATCATTTTAAAAGATGATAAAATATTTGATAAAACTTAGTACTTAGTCATGATAAAAACTCTCAACAAATCAGAGAAAAAATAAAATCACTTCAAACAGATAAAGGGCATCTATGAAAAAGCTGCAGCTAATATCATGCTGTATGCTGATATATTTAATTTCCCCTTTAAGACTGGGAACATGCCTAGGATGTCCGCTCTTACTACTTTTATTCAACATTGTACTAGAGTTTCTAGTTCAAGCAATAAGCAAACAGACAATCCAAAATGCACAAAATAGGAAAAGAAGAGGCAAAATTGTTTTACTTGCAAATGATAAAATTAATCACATACATTTTCCAAACAATTCAACAAAAGAAAATATTAACAATGAAAGGTGATTTTAACAAAATTACAGACTATAAATTCAATATACAAGAATGAATTTTATATACTATGAGTGAATTATGAAAATGAAATTATAAAATATGATTTGCAATAGCATAAAACACATAAAATATTTTGGAATACATTAAATCAAATAGACACAAAACCTGTACACTGAAATCTACAAAATACTGAGGAAACAAATAAGACATAAATATCAAGAGAAATATACCATGCTCATGGATGAAAACAATTAATATTTGTAAGATTGACTGGAAAGTAGTATGAGACAACTATCTGTGGTGATGGATGTTGAAGGGATTGTAGGTTACATGGGTGTACGTGTTAGTCAAAATTCAGCGAAACACACAAGATTTATGCATTTCACCACATGTAAATTATGGACACTGTTTTGTTCCCACATCATCCCGTATACCTTAATATCTGGAGGTTGGGTGGATGTCGTCTTTACTTTTCAACACTCTTTCCAAATCATCTCCTTTCCTTCCTTCCATATGAAAAATCTTTAAAATGCATATGATTAGATTTTGCTATTGTTTTTCTTGTTGCTGTCATCTATTAATGACCTATGGCTCCCTATTATTCATTAATTATTGTAGCAAATGGCTCCAGTCATCATTCATAATAACATTAACACCATGTTGCTAACTCATCTAATGCTAAGGCCTCTTATTCCTTGTGCATTAATACCTTTAATGCAGACATCCTCAGCACTATGTGCAAATTTGTTAGAAATGTAAATCTTCAGACATTGAATCAGAAACTCTAGGTCAGTGAGGTTCAGCAATCTGTGTTTTCACAAGTCTTTCCTATGATTCTGATACACACTAAAGTCTGAGAATGACTGTTGTAAGGAACTTACCCTTCACTCTATTTTAGGTATTTATGTACATGTTCCTGCCTTTAAATTGTCATCTCCAACAGCTTCACCATCTCTGAATTAACTTCAAGCCATTCATCACTCTCTGGCTACATCTCTAAGCTTCCAGTTCATTCCAGTCTTCCCAGTCTAGAAATTCTGCAGCATCTTTGAGTACCCCAGTCCACTTTTCCTACCACTTTTTTGATATCTGCTCCTGATGGTAATCATTAAAATTGTTTCACCAGTTTCTGATTATTCTCCTTTCCAAAACACAGTATAACTAACTGCTCCCTGACCACCTCTTAAAATTAGACGGAGCCTTGTGATTTGCTTTGACAAATTAAATGTAAGCAGAAGTGACATGTGACATTTTAACTGCCAGTGCAAGTCACTTACCCTTTTCCCCTCTTGTTGCAGTGGTTGTGGAAGCCATTGTCAAAATGGAGACTTAGCCCAGGTCCCTGAGTGACCACAATGATCAGAGACCACTTCAAACTTCTTAAGAAATTAACTTCTGTTTTGACAAGCCATTGAGATTTGGGGCTTGTTCCTTATCATGGCATAACCTAGCCTGTTCTGATGGGTATAACCTCTCACTATATACAATATACAATATACACTGTATACAAGGATCCCTTGAAAGCAGCCTGCACTCTCTTGCCCATTATCTATTCATCATATTTCCTTAGTAACCCTACCTCTCTTCCAAACCTTGTTCATTAGTCAGGGGTCTCCAGAGAGACAGAAACAATAGTATGTGTATATGTGTGTGTATATATATATATACACACACACACTATATATAGCAATTTATTTTAAGGAACTGGCTTATAGAATTGTGGATTCTGGCAAGTCCAAAATCTGCAGAGTAGGCCAGCAGGCCAGTGAGATCAGCTTTCCTATTAAGGCCTTCAACTGCTGAGGCTGACTCACACATTATGGAGGGCAATCTGCTTTTCTCAGTCTATCAATTTAAATGTTAACCTCATCTAAAAAATTCTTTCACTGCAAACATTTAGCATAATGCTTGATCAATTATCTGGGTGCATGGCCCAGACAACAGGACACATAAAATTAACCATAATATGTAGTTATGCCCAACTTCTTACCTTCTTTGCATCCGCTCCCCAAAAGCTGCTTGTGGCTGGAAAATGTTACAAAACAGTATTGAGTGGACACATATCAATAAACGACCACACATCTGAAACACATTTAATCCAACCTGATGATGCTTCTACATTTTCTAAGTAAATTTATCTTCCCAACTCTAGACATGATGATTTCACAGCTTCTCTTTCCTCAGGCACACCGTCTACGGTCTACTGACGACCTCACCTTACATCAAAGACAGATTTAGTTGTAGAGTTTATATCCGATTGCATCTATCTTTGATGCATTCAGATATAAAGTCCCCAGCTCAATTTTCCCGGTGACCCTGGCTGTTGTCTTTATGTACAAGCCCTGACTTCCACCCTGTTGATGGAATAACCACCACAACTCATCCCAAAGACGAACTCCCCTGTTTGCGATCTCTATCCCATATGTTCTTGCTTTCTCAAGAACTGTATACCTCCAGTTTTTCTCATTTTATTCAGTACCATCAATTTTTCCTTCTCTGCTAGATTATTCTCAGAAGCCTACAAATTTGCTACAAAATTATCCATCCAAAATAAAATTCCCCATGCCCTGGCATCCTCTTCAACTACCATGCCATTTTTTTCGGTTGATAGCAGCACTTCCCCCTCTCCAACCAAGAATTTTCCACAATTTGAGTGCAATTGCCCCTATGCCCTGCTTTTTCCTTAATGGACCATTCACTTGTCTTTTCTTTGGAGAAGTCCTCAGATCCTGTCCAAACTAAAGCAACTCCCTTCCACTGCTATCATGCTATATTTTTCTTCTTCGCAGAAGTTAGTATTAGTAGCAGTATGTTTGTATCTACTTAGTTTTTTATTGGTGCACATGTTTTTATCTGTCCCAGCCCACGAGAATGTAAGTGGATTGAGAGCAAGTTCTCAAGCTGCATACACAACCCCTCACTGCCTGCCATCAACCTATATATTGCATGGCTTGTGGCCACTATTTCTAAATGAATTGCAACCAGCGTGAATTCTTACTAAGAAGAGAAACAGTGCTATCAGAGCATGCAAGTCTGCAGAAATGTAGTTTCCACTAAAAACAGCAGTTTACAATTTACATAACAAAGCAGGATATTTAACTTCTGAGTCTAACACACCTGCATTCTTAGATTTGCCCATGAATACCGAGGAGGGTATTTGCTTAATATTCTTCCCTGTGTAGAGATTGCTTGCAAGTCACAAAGCAACCTCCACGAAGGGCCAACTCCAGCCTCCAGCTCTTGGGAAAGGAGAGATGCCTATAGCTTTGAAATAGTTTTTTTTTTCTTTTCTCTCTCTCTCTCTCTCTCTCTCTCTCTCTCTCTCTCTCTCTCTCTGTTATTGTCCTCATTTTGGTTTTGTTTTTTTCTGCTACCCCACCCATCAAGATAAGCAAAATATATACATACACATATATATACGTGTGTATGTGTGTGTGTGTGTGTGTGTATATATATATATATTTTTTGCATCCTGATTCCAGGCATGGCACCCTAAAGCTAAATTTTCCACATGTTTATATTGTTTCCTTGGGATAATTTTCCAGATGCAGGTCTGCAGGGTCCAAGGGTATGCATTTTTTTTAAAGGTTTTGAAACACAATGCCAAATTGCCCTCTAGAAAAGCAGAAACTGTTTATCCTCTCCCAAGCCGGGGATATGGGGGCCTAGCACCCCATGGCCTTGCCTGTGCTATGCATTATTTTTCTCAGGCTTTCCAATTTTAACATCAGGGTGTCTCTTGCTCTTGCAGGGGAAGGGCAAAGTTGGCTGGTGCCAGCTCTCCTCTTTCCACAGGTGTTGAGCCCCTTCCTGACACCTCAATCATGCCACCCACACGTATTTGGTGGAAGGCAACCCAAAGCACCTTTAAGCCTCCCTTTCCAGGGCTCCGAGTAGCTTGTAAAACTTGGACTTTCCAATTCAGACTCCCCCTCTTTCAGAATGTATGAGTTTGGGAGGCACACTCTCCACCCCAGGATCCCTGATCCTCCACCCTCTCCACTTCTAATACCATATCCTCCCAGCAGCTTCCACAATAATGGACACATTTTCAGCTTTCTCAGGTCGGGCAACTTATCAAAGAGAACTCGGTGGGCTCACGCAGAGCTGCAAGTGAATCTTAGCAGCTTCCTGCACAAGTACATCATGCAGGGACTTGTGCTCCATTTTCATGGATTATGGGCTCCACTAGTCCCTGGGAAATGAAGTTACTCTCCAATACGTGCAGCTCTGCTGAGCTGTGGAAACTTTCTAAAGCAAACAGATTTTCTTCTTTTATTTCTCTCCAAATTTTATTATCATTTTGGGGAGGATGGAGATGGAATGCACAATTCATTGCCACCAGAATGTATAGGGCTAAGTAAATCTGCAACGTTGTCATTAGCTGTAAGATAAAAAAAAAAAAGCGACGGAGCCACATGCATCTAATTTAACCTACCTTGTTCCCATCAGGTGGTTAATCTCCGCACTGTTCTCACGAGCACGTTATTAATAATAATAGTAACAGCGTGCCCTGATGGAGCACAGTATGTGCCAGGACACACAGGGAGGGCTTTTATAAGCATTGCTTGGTATAATCCTCATGGTATTATTAAACATTAGCCATCTGCATTTTGCCCATGAAGAAACTGAGGCTTGCAGAACATGAATCATAGGTTTTAAGTTTTCACGATTCAATGTGGAGTCCAAATATCACTAGCCTGAGTGTCACTTACTATGGGGTCTGTGACAAACGTAGTCTCAGGCTCACCCCAAACCTGGAAAATCAGAATCTGCATTTTAAAAAGATGCTTGGATGATTCATGAGCACATTACAGTGTGCAAAACAGTAATTGAAATTGCATAGCTAATCAAGAGAGCACCTGGGATTTGAACTCCTGTTTCACGGATGCCCAAAGCCCAGTTTTCTTTCTATCATACAGTGCCATCTCTCATATAGTAGCAACACGGAGAAAGAAATTCTCTAGCATCTATAAAGGAGTTATTATTGTGTGACTCTACTACCATTATCTTGCTGGTGTGTGTGCATGTGAGATTGTTTATTCTCTGTCTATCAGTGTGGGAAGGTAGCCACCGATGTAGTAATATCTCTGCTGTAATGGGGTTGGAAAATAAAGGTGTTTTCATGAATAGAGAATGCCTGTCTGTCGCCTGTTCATCTGTGACACTAAAGGATTATTTACCTATCATTAAGATACAAATGCTTTATCTGGTACTATTTTGCCTGTAGAAGAAATCGTATTAAACGTGCAGACTATTATGCTGTCCATCCGTTGAGGTGCGTTCCAACCCTATGTAATATAATATAAATGATGAAAAATAAATCCAAGGCAATTTGTCAAGCAACCTCCCCATTCTCACTCCCCTGCCCTTACCTGATTTTGATGGAAGGAACAAAATCCAGCAAGCCTTGCACAACGTGGATCTTCTTTAACGTCTCTGCTGGGCTCATGGTGGAATTTCTAGGGCAAAGTTAGAGCAAGCATTCAGGAAGTTTTTACTATTTATTTAAAAAATCATATTCTTCATCATGAGTCCCTTACTGGCATCCCTGACAGTCTAGGTCATGCATCTCCCAGCGTCACTACTTCTCTGCCTCCTAAACAACTCCCCACCTCCCCGTCTCCCTCATGGTCACACTCCGGTGTGGCAAGGTTTAACAGAGGTATTTGCACTGTGAATTCTGCCTAGCCTTTTTGTCTGCCTGTTTTATTTATTTTCATCTTCCAGTACGTTAGTGTTCACTCACAGAAACACCAGAAAGCAATCTCTCTTTTTTAATAATAAATATACTCAGCCAGGAAAGGTTGGTGCCTTATTTTCCATATTGTCTAACAACAACAAAAAAGGCAGACAACATATTTCCTTTTATTGAACACTTATTAGCACCTTGGAAACTGTATATAAAGTAACTGGGCCCACAGACAGTACTCTGATATTGGTGTTAGGAAACCCATTTTGCAATTAAGAAAATTGATACTTCCATTTCACTGATAAAGCAAACGTTACAATCCTTGAATACAATTTTTTGTATTTCTATCAACAGTCCTAAGGAAATTTGTATTCTTCTTCCCATGCAAAGCAGAAATGTTCCTTGTTGAACCCAAACTATTTATGTACCAATATATTTATTTATTTATGTATTTATGTCAGTCTTACTACTTTTGGGTGTTTTGTTTGTGTATTTATTTATTTATTTATTTATTTATTTTTGAGACAGGGTCTCACTCTGTCACCCAGGCTGGAGTGCAGTGGTTCATGCTTGTATTCCCAGCTACTCAGGAGGCTGAGGCATGAGAATCACTTGAACCCAGGAGGCAGAAGTTGCAGTGAGCTAAGATTGTGCTACTGTACTTCAGCCTGCATGACAAAGCAAGACTGTCTCTCCATCTCTCTCTCTCTACACACACATACACACACACAAACACACACCCACACACATACACACCCCTCCCCTCCACACACACACAGTGTTGTTGGCTCGTAGGGAATTCTGAGCAAGCAGCAATGACAAAAAGCAATTGAAAATACACACTCTAGTTGCAAGCGGGTGGAGAGCAGAGTTTATATGCTGGGCTCTTGGGATATGAAGCAACAGGGCTTTATCCTGCATCAGGAGAAGAGTCGGTGGGAGACTGACAACAAGAGGATGGGTTCTGGCTCCTCTGCACTGCTCCCACCATGAAGAGGGGATAAGTTTTGTGGATCAGAATTCCTGAGAATCCTGGTGTGATGCTTAGTACTGAGTGTCGGCTTGATTGGATTGAAGGATAGAAAGTATTGATCCTGGTGCTGTCTGTGAGGGTGTGGCTAAAAGAGATTAGCATTTGAGTCAGTGGGCTGGGGAATGCAGATCCACCATTAATCCGGTGGGTACAATCGAATCACCTGCCAGTGAACAGAAAGCAGGCAGAAAAATGTGAAAAGGAGAGATAGGCCTAGCCTCCCAGCCTGCATCTTTCTCCCATGCTGGATGTTTCCTGACCTGGAACAATGGACTCCAAGTTCTTCAGTTCTTTCAGCTTCCAAACAGCCTATTGTGGGACCTTGTGATCATGTAAGTTAATACTTAACAAACTCCCCTTTATATATATGTATATATATATCTCCTATTATTTCTGCCCCTGTAAGAGAACCTAACTAATACACCTAGCTTCAGCAATGTTAGAGACAGTGGTGTTCTAGGAAAGAGAGACAAAAGCCAACAGTCTTGATTGTAGCCTTAACTAATTTTGTGGGTGTGCCCTGACCAGCCCCTGGCTCCCCACTAGGTTGAAGCGTTTTTAGTCTACTCTGTTGGGTAGCATCTTGTGTTAGAGTTCTCCAGGAAGCAGATACAAAAAGTACATCTGAACTGTAGGAGATTCATCAAGAGGAATGCCAGGAAGGATAAAGGGGAGAGGGAGAAGAAGTAGGAGGGAGATCTGTGAGTCTGATACCTGTGAAAGGAGAGAGAGAAAGGAGGAGGGTAGATTAGAAAGTGCCTCAGGCTACAGAGCAGTTCTGAGGAAGGCATGGATTCCCTCTTAGGAACATTCTGCTAGAGGCAGAAAAGGCCTGGCTCTATCCCTTCAGTCGAATCTCTAGTTATTAGCTAGGAGCAGCTCAGGGAGTGATAGCTTTGCTATAAGCCCTGTGGAAGATTCTGGATCTTGAGGGCATGGCCACTGGAGGCTGTTGGCTAATTACACCCCTCACAGAAGGTTCTATGTTGGAAGAAGATCTGAGTAGCCCAGATCTGAAGCTGTGCTACTTCAGCTGGTAACATATCTGAAACCAGAAAGCATCAAATACAAAAGCAGTCTGGCATGGGAGGCCACAAACTCCCTGTACCAGAATCTAAAAATATGGACTTCCGGGACCTTTTGACCTGTGGAATCAGACAGTTTTGGAAAAGCTACAATTTTTAATAAGCTTCCTAGGTAATTTTTTTTTTCTTCATCAAAGCACAGTAGAACAATTCCTGGCTTTGCAGTCAGATCTTGCTATGTCATCTTGGAAGAAAAAAAGGCACTTCAATTCCCTAACTGCAATTTCTTTATCTACAAAGTGGACGTAATAATAAAGTGGTGACTGGGATTTTAGTTTTATTCTAATCTTTTATTTCTGATAATAACTAGATTATAGGAATAATCATCTGTTAGTCATTGTCTGTGACAACAAATCTCACTGTCATCTTCTATCTCCAGTTGCATTCAGATCATCCAGAATTGTACCAGTCACTAGGAGGCAGGTTCTTAAGTGTTTCTCCTGATGGCTGTTGGCCTGAGAAAACCAGACCTGCACTGAACATTGTATGTATGCAAGTTTTAGAAGGATTGTCCTGTGAGGTAACACAGATACAGTGGAAAGGACACGTTCCTCGGAGCTAAATACAATCCATATTTTAAACCTTCTGAGTCTGCCTTTTCCCCTCGGTTACATTGTTACAACAACTCTGAATTGTCTGTTTCCCATTGAGAAATGAGAATAAATCATGACATAGTAAAACTCTTTTTTTCTATTAGCATTATTTTGATGTACTAATCCCATTGCTCAGATTCTGTGCTGAGGAAATCATGCAGAATACTGATTTGCCTTTTACCAAGATGTTCATTACAGGATTTTAAACATTATTGAAAACAACCAACCAACAACTCAAGCAAAATTCTATTGTCTAATAATAAAATAATAATGATTAATTTATTCATAATACTGACAACTGTCTTCCATCCCAGAGACTGAGTGATTTAGTCTCGAGGGAGGAGTTCCCAGGCATTGAAGTTTTACAAAAGTTCCCCCCACCCTATTCCAATGTGCAGCATCCCAAATGTGATAGAATGTTTTGAAATCGTGAAAACCATGTTATCGAGCATTTATTATAGCATATAAGTACTTACATTATTCAGAAAAATAACAAAAAATACCAACGATGTCAAAATATATGCACAGGTAAAAGAACAGAAGGAAATAGAATACAAGGTGATCTATGGTTGTTTCTAAGCGATGATATTGTTTTCTTCTTACTTTTCTGTGTTTTGAAAACTTTCCTCCATGAGCACGTAAAACCTTACTTATGGATATAATAACATTTCCACAATGTCGGCAGCATTTGTTGTTTCTTGACTTTTTAACAATCGTCATTCTGAGTGTCATGAGATGGTACCTCATTGTGGTTTTTGGGAGACAGTGTGGAGATTCCCCAAAGATCTAGAATCAGAAATACCATTTGATCCAGCAATCCCATTACTGAGTATATACCCAAAGGAATATAAATCGTTCTATTACAAAGATACGTGCACTGATAGGTTTATTGCAGCACTATTCACAATAGAAGGACATGGAGTCAACCCAAATGCCCATTAATGATAGACTGGATAAAGAAAATGTGGTACATATACACCATGGAATACTATGCAGCCATAAAACAAAAACAAAACAAACAAACAAATGAAAAACAAGATCATGTCCTTTGCAGGGACATGGGACATGGGTGGAGCTGGAAGTCATCATCCTCAGCAAAGTAATGCAGGAACAGAAAACTAAACACTGCACATTCTCATTTATAAGTGGGAGCTGAACAATAAGAACACACGGACACAGGGAGGCGAAAAACACACACAGGGTCCTGTTGTGAGGTGTAGGGGGAGGGAGAGCATTAGGAAAAAGAGCTAATGCATGCTGCACTTCATACCTAGGTGACGGATTGATAGGTGCAGCAAACCACCACAGCGCACATTTTACCTACGTAACAAACCTTCACATCCTGTAAATGTACCCCATAACTTAAAAATAAAAATGAAAGCAAAAAACAAGTGTGAGTGTACAATCAGTCATAGGCAGATCATCCCCTCTCTACGAAAAGTCCAAGTCCAAGTTAGCCCCTCCTCTGCAATCCTCTACCTTCCCGGTTAGCAGTCATTATCCCAAGTTCAACAACTTCTCCCTAATAGAAACCATGACTTTTTACAGCTACATCTCCAGCTACTGGTACAGAATTTGGCATAGAGGTGGCACTTAATGACTATTTGTTAAATGAATAAGGAGGTGATACCTGGCATTTAAATGGTATTTAAATCTCATGCTTCATCATTTCATAACTGAGATGTATTAAACACTACAGATCCTTTCTCAGGATGTGCGTTCATAGTGGCAGGATCCTGATACAACGAGGCTGCTTATCCATTCTATTGGTTGGAGTGTGATTTTTAATGTGTCTATAAAGAGTGGTTTTCAAATTTAATTGCAGTACCGTCCCTTCACACTCACCCTTATCTTTGACCGCACTTTCCTCTTGGTGCTCAGCCTGGATTTTATGGCCCTTCCACACATAATAAAGCATCCAAACAACTTTTTCACGTCATCTTCAATGAATTCAGAAAATGCAACAGTTTGCACTCTCCTCTGTGCACAGTTTATGGCTTCTGCTTTCATTCTACAAGGCTAAAGAGAATCATGTGATAAATATCTGTCCTACGACTGTGAGAGTGATACACGGTTTCCTTCCAAGTTCTCCTCTCCCATTGTAACGTATGAAGCCAGAGAAAAGAGCCTTCCAAGACATCTTTCATTTTCCTTCTTAATTCTACCAAATTTTCCAGCATCAAGATTTCTGTTGTCACCCCATCCCAACCTCCATGCAATTAAACTTCCAGTAAGAAACACATGCCTTTTGGCATAGAGTAGTTGTAGAATACATCCATATACCATGATTAGTATTAGTCTGAAGGAAGGCAAGTGAGTTAAAACAGGTAGAACTGAACATAGAATTAATACAAAAATAAAAGGCATCTACCCTGAAACGGTGCCACTTCAAATGTGTGACCACCAAGAAAACTCAGAGTCTCTCCCAATGTCAGTTTTCTGCTCTCTAGCATAAGCAGAGAGAAGTTTCTAGAAGTTTTCACCTTCAGTTTTTAAGTCATTCTTACAATCGTGAATGTCATGTGGTGACCCACTTCATTTGTTCCTTTATTTAGCCAAGGTTTATTGGACACCCCTCAGGCAGGACCATAGTCAACACTAGGCCACTGTCACCCTTAAATTCAGGTACTGCGGGGCTCAGAATTAGGCCCTCCATTCTCAAGGATCCTCTTGGGCTCTCCTTCAGCCTCAACCCTCCTATCAGGGTGAAGACTTCCTGGGGCTGAAGGGACTCACCCATCCAGAGCCTACTCCGCCTTCCCCATCACACTTCGCCTACCCAAAATTCCTCGCTTAAAGCTGCAAGCCCACTTCTACTGCCTGGGCCGATGCGGGCCTCTTCCTGTCTGTATTCTGCAGGGACGATGGTGTCACCAGTGGGAGAGGAGCAGCTTTCTCTATGCACCATGCAGTCTGTAGACTTGCAGTCGGTCCTTGCTGCAGGATGGGCTCAAAGGTGGGAGGGAACTGTGGAGAGGGCCTGGTTTTCCTTTCATTCTCTCACTCCTACATCACAAACATTGGGATTGCCCTGACTGAGGAGGCCATTTAATTAAACCATTAGGGCAATGGCTGCCCTCTTGAGCATCCATTCAGTTAGGAAAATGATGGAGCTGTTAAATAAATAGATTCAAATAGAGAATACGCCAGGCATGGTGGTTCACGCCTATAATCCCAGCACTTTGGGAGGCTGAGGTGGGCTGATCACCTGAGGTCAGGAGTTAGAGACCAACCTAGCTAATATGGTGAAACCCCATCTCTACTAAAAATACAAAAATTAGCTGGGCGTGGTGGCGGGTGCCTGTAATCCCAGCTCCTTGGGAAGCTGTGGCAGGAGAATAGCTTGAGCCCAGGGAACGGAAGTTGCAGTGAGCCGAGATCTCACCACTGCACTCCAACCTGGGCGACAGGGTGATACTCCATCTCAAACAACAACAACAACAACAGCAAAAAACAAATAGTGAATACAATGCTTGCTAGTGATAGATGTAAAATATTTAATTTAGGTAAAATAAAGTAGTTAGAATGACTCTGCCTTCATTCATTTTTTCTTTACAGGCATACATACATACATATCTCTTATTTTACAGTTTTTCTTCCCGGGAACAAGAAAAGCGTGTTTATTATTGCAAACACCACAGACCTATAAAGAAGAAAATCAAACTAAGACTTAATTCCATCATTCAGATATATTCACTGTTGGTATGATGTTGATTATACCCTCTTCTGAATTTCACAATTTACGAAGTCTTTTAACACATGTGACCACATTTGATACAGTACCTGATATGGTGTGGCTCTGAGTCCCCACTCAAATCTCATCTTGAACTGTAGCTCCCATAATTCCCATGTGTTATGGGAGGGGCCCGGTGGGAGATCATTGAATCATGGGGGCAGTTTCTGCCATACTGTTCTTGTGGTAGTGAGTAACTCTCACGAGATCTGGTGGCTTTATCAGGGTCTTCCGCTTTTGCTTGGCTCTCATTCTCTCTCGTCTGCTGCCGTGTAAGACGTGTGTTTTGCCTTCTGCCATGATTGTGAGGCTTCCCCAACCACATGGTGGAACTGTGAGTCCATTAAACCTCTTTTTCTTTATACGTTACCCAGCCTCAGGTATGTCTTTATTAGCAGCATTAAGACGGACTAATGCAAAACCCCTGCTAAGTAGGGATTGTTAGACTCACTTTGCAGAAGGGGGCAGGCTGGGCTCCCTGCAGACACAGAGGGATCTTAAATTCACACTCTAGAGTCTAAGGACACTGTCGTGGGGGAAAGGATTGTTTAGACGGGGACCTTGTCTTCATTATGGTGCCCTGAGTTTGTGAGGCTGGATGGGAACCTCTGCCTGCCTCGGGCTCCCTCTTGGGGCAGCCTCTGCTTCTATAATTTCCCATGCGTGGCCTCATTGCCATCCATTACTTTGCTGAGCTTCCTATTTTAAAATGCTCGTCCTCATCCTTGTCTACAGGGCCTTCAAAAGCCTTAGGAAATTGCCATTAACTGCCTTGTCCAAGTGTCTTATTCTTTGCTTAGAAAAAGAGAGACAGTTGGATAAAATTTGGAACAAGGAGAATGTACAATGTAAAACAAGATCAGCCTGCAGAGCTGGAGAAAGGAGAGCTGTGTATTGGGTGCTGTGTTGTGGCTGCGGTAGACACGAAACGTAACACTTCAGTTGTGTCCGTGAAGTGAGAAGCAAGTTTCTAAGCATGAACACAGTAAAGAACGCTTCCTTCAGGGCCTCAGTGTCCCAGCTCTGGCAGCCTTATCTAAGTAAGTGTCAGTGTTAACCTACTATATTATTAACATGTTCCATTAGCCCTAACACCCAATCTAGTATTCATTTTGCAGATTACTTCCTTGAAAGAGAATAGCACCTTTCCACACACCTCCAATATTTTACAGAATGAAATTAAGTCACTAAGTACTAGCTGCAAACCAGCATTTACAATTCTCAATGCTATGAATAGCCACCTGCCTAGAAGGTGGCTCAAACGAGAAAGACAATTGAATAAAATGCTGATCAATGTGTATTTATATCTCTACTTATATAACATTTTAATAGATCAGAAATCAACTGTAGTGTTTCAAAAAGCACTCAAATTAAGGACTTATTTTGCATATGCTGTTACAGACAGAGAAGAACAACTTTCTTTCTACATCATCTTTTACCCTCCTAGGGGTGCGTTCCCTGCAGACAGGGAGGGGTCTTTAATTCACACTCCAGAGTTCACGAACAAGGCAGGCAATCATTTTAAACAAATATATACACATGTATATACACACACATATATATACAGATATATGTGTGTGTGTGAGTGGGTGTGTGTATGTTTCTACATATTGAAACGTGTATATGTACATATACTTTTTTTATATTTATATTTATATAGAAGAAGGAAATAGTATCTATAACACAAAGCTGTGTAATTTTGGGGAAGGTAAAAGCTATCTGCTTCTCTTCTATCCAGTGTGGCTTGAGAACCAAAACATCCACCTGCACACACAGCTGGATCAAATCACCCAGGACTGAAACTCTCTGTTCTCACTCAATCTAATCCCCACATTAATACGACTTTACTCTTCCACTGTGTTGGTTAGCATAACCTTACTAGTCCAAAGATTCTGGCCCCAGGCAAATAGCTCGATAACTTCATTGTTCACTACAAGGACTTCCCAAAACAACCATCAACTCTTCTTCAATGTAAAAAATAATTGACAGTTTGCACCCTAACATTCTTTCAATCCCTTCTTCACTTTGCTAATCCTATTCGGTCTGGACTGTTGTATTAGGATTCTTACTTAATTCCAGTCAAGTTGTCCGTTGGAAAGACCTGCTTAAACTGAATTTCCAATCTGGAATAATTTCCAGCCTTCCCTCCCCACCTCACAGACACGGCCTCAGCTCTTTTGAGGTTCACCATTACTTTAGTAGGCAGGAAACAGCTTTTAACATCCACAGGTTGTGCTGGTGATATCTGGAGAGCCAGCATTCAACAGGATTCCAAATGATAAGGTTGATACAAAAGTGGAAGGTGACAGTGGATGGGCAAAGACTTTACAAGCCTTAAACACACAGAAGTGTCCTCATGGTACTTCTGAACATATGATGAAAAAGGGATACAGCGGTGGTTCTGCATTTATGGCTTCTTTATTGAAATTCTGATGCAAGACATATACTTCTAGATAGAAGATTAATATTCATCTAAAACACAAGTAAGTTCACACTAACGGTTCACATTTTTTCTTATTTTAATGAAATTACTTTGCTGCAAAATAAAAGTGAATATGTGCCCATTCTTAAAGACATTTCAGTACAGAAATTCACTTCTTCCAGTCCTAGGTTCTTTAACTTTTGTGTATAATAAATTCTTAATTTTAGAATTTGGTTTTCCAAATTTTATAAGTTATAGAGTTTTATGCTGTATTGTTTGGTACGAATCTTTAAAAAATAAAATAAAAGCCATGGGTTGAAAATGAAGAAATGATGTTCTTTAGTGGCAGTGATCATTTAAAATAGCAAAATCATAGCTTTAAAACATAACATTTATTTACTCATATATTCATTCAAATATTATGTTTTAAGCCTCTGCTGTATTTTAACATTTTTCTCAGAGCCTGGGAGGATGATTGTAAGCTAGACGTAGACCCTGCTCTCGAGTAGTGGATAAGAAACATGAACAAGTGTGCATAAATCAGCCATCAATAAGGCAACAGGTGTGAAGCTTCCAGAGAGTTGCAGTTTAAAAGCCAAGGTGGTCAAAGTTGGAGGACATCATTCTTCAGTCCTTTAAGGGGGGAGAAGATGAGGAGACAAGAGGGAAGCACTGGATTGAAGAAGGCTTCCTGACAGTGGCCTTTCATTTCATTTTTGAGGTCTGGGTGGGATTCAGTCATGAAGATGTGGATGTAGGAGGATGTCCCCGGTGGCTAAGACCCTACAGGAACTAAGGCCACAGCACAAGGCATCTGCGGGGCATCTGGAGGACCAGGTAAGGCTGGAAAGATGGTGCAGGGTGTCCCTTGAGAGAGCTATGACTCTCTAGTGGATAGAAACTCACCATCCCATTTGTTCACTTTAGCAATATATTTTTGTCATCTGCCAGGTCTCTTCTAAGTGTAAGGGTGGAAGTGGTAAAAGAGACAAAGATAGTCCTTACTCTCCCAGAGCTTACAGTCTACTTGCGGGGAATCACCATTAAACAAATAAGTGTGCAAATAATTGGTTAGAGTTTTAAAGGAAACGGACCCCGTGACAGGGAATAGCGGAGGTTCAGGGGGATATAGAACCCCGAGCAGCACTGTCTAGTGGAGTGCTCTGTAAGGGTAGAAATGCTTTCTCTTTGCACCGGGTGATACAACAGTCACAGCCACATGTAGCTACTGAGCACCTGAAATGTGGTCTGTGAGAACAAGGCTTTGTATTTTTAGTTTTATTTTGTTTCAACTAATTTGAATTTCAGTAACTGCACATAGTTGGTGACTACTGTATTTTCCTCCAGTTACACTTGCAGAGGGTAAATTTCAAGCCCATGGATATCAGATACTGTTTTCACTACTGCAATACTTCTGTAACCAGGTCTCCACTATGTACTAGACACAAATTTGAATGCCAAAAGCAAATCCCTTGACAAGTGAAATGGGAAGGGCTAAAAGAAACTGCTGTACTGTCTGGAGAATCCAGAGACTGCCATTGAGCACCCAAGGCATGTACAATACATGTCTGTGGAAGGAATGAGCAGAAGAAAGGAGGCATTGCAGACATACCTTGCGGGATTCACAGACTTCTACTGGGTGGAGTTAGCAGGTTAGGCATTTCAGGTGGGGACTGTGTGAGCAGAGATAAGAGGGTGCCTGAGGATGGTTAGCTATGAGAGTGGGTGACAGTACAAGAAGAGCTGTCCACAGGTTTATACACTACAGCCACTTCTCATCTGTGGACTTTTACAAAAGAGAGGGTAGCTTCAGCAGACATCTGCCAACCTTTCCAGGATCCTCACATTTGAACTTGGCCTTGAAAATCCAGATAACAAAAATGGGTCTTGACATTCTTGAGTCTCATTAACAGGTTGCTGCCCCCTCATCTCCTTGCCATCCACAGTGGAACTTGTCCTAGCTCTGGAAGGAAAGCAGGGGCTCTGGTAAAGAGTGCCAATTACTAGGGACCTATTGAGAGTCAAGAGCTTTGTGCACTGTATCACCTCCACCCTACCGATGACAACAAGAGGTAGGGATTGACGTCAGAAGGCCCCAAACAGTTTATGAGGCTTGTCTCTAAGTACCCAGCTGGTGAATTGGGGCCTAGCTTGCATACTTGACACTGTTCAACCCAGACCTGTGCATGTGCCCCCAAGACACACTCATATTTATGTAGATACCTGTTGTGTTCCAGGTATATGCTGAGCCTTGAAACATGAGCTATCTCTGCAATCACTTAGCTTTTGTAATTTAGGTGTTAAAATGACCACCATTTACAGATGAGGAAACTGAGACTTCAGGAGGGACCTGGCCCAGAACTAAGTGATGGAGTTGAGACTCCAATCTGGCTGTGTCTGACACCAGAGCCTGCAGTGTCTTTGACCATTCAGTCAGTTTCCTACAGTAGTAGGGGCTTTGGAAGTATACCTCTTTTGAAGTCCCTGATTTTACAGAGGCAAATCTTGCTTGGGATTGAAGCACACATGTTCTAGACTTCAGCAAACCAGGGTGGGAGTCTCAACTCTAGGGCAAACCCAGCACATGATGATCATTGTAATAAGAGTAGTAATAACAATACAAAGCAATACTACTATAGTATCTATATCACAAATAAGATTATATGCTCTATTATAATAGATATTATATACATCATGTTTCCACATTTGTAATAATTTATAATTATAACTTATAATAATATAATATAGGTATATAGTACATTAGTATGCATAATATAGCATAATAAATGACATAATGTATTCATATAATAAAATTTAATATGTTTAATATTACATAGTTTATTATATATAGTTATATAAAACTCTAACATATTAATATGTTAGCATATATGTACACATGTTATAATATGATATAGTGTTATATTGTATTAATACTGTGCTATTTGCTATCTTACCATATAGTAACATATATAATATAATAAGAATGATCCTCATCCACACTGGTAGATAAGCTTCCTAAAGCCCAGGAAGGATGTCTCGTTCACACAGCTCTGAAGAGTCAGGGTTTTTGTCTGAACCAGACCCTTGGCTCTCAGTTCTCAGCCCTTCCAGTCAGCTGTGGCCTGAGCCAGTCCGTCCCCAGCCATAAGGCCCTGCGTCACATCACTAAATGCAGATGCTCCATCCAGCTCCCAGTGCTGCCTCTGCCCAGTAGGATGCTGACCCTCACTCATGTCTTCAGGAGATGTCACCCTGCAGCATAGTGGCTGCAGGAGGGGAGGCCCCTCAGGCTCAGGCTGCCTGTGAGGAGAAGGGGCTTTTACCTGTCAAGAGACATCACCATTCCCCTTCCAGGGCTGGGAGAGCCTGGAAGTCACCGAGGAAACAGACAAGATTTCAGAAAACAAAAATAGATTAAATCACAGTGAAGGACCTGAGGGTTGGGATCAAGTTTCTGCACAAAAGATGATTAACCAAATACCGCCACTGGAATGTGGGCTTGGCAAGAGGTGAAAGGCACATGAATGGAGCTGTCTGCATACTTGGAAGGTGCTTTTCACTCTCATTTTCACTTAAAAAAATATTGACTAACTTGCCAATTCTACTTGTTTCCCTTCCCCCTTCTTCCTGGTAGACAGTGAGATGTATGAAAAGAACAGAGGCTTTGGGGTCAGACCCTCACTTAGTGCCCTGTGAACTTGCAAAAGTAACTTTAACTACCTGAACTTAGGTTTCTGATTCACAATGTCTGGGCAGAGCCATGAGACCTTTGCATATTTAATCAATTCCAAGGTGAGGCCGGTGCTGTTGATCAAGGCCACACTTTGATTGCTGCTGGAATTGGAGACAGAGATTACTCAAAATTTTGCAGCAGATTAGGATCAAGAAAGCCCAGGAGAGGTAGATAAAAGTGTTTGCAATTCTTCATACTGTCATTGTATTTGAATTATGTATTCATGCCTTTGGCCATGTGACTTTTAAGACCACTCACAGAGGTGGTATTGGTTTGCCCCACTAATATCAGCCTTGGGCATATGACTTGCTTGGGCCAGTGGAATTAGTTAGAAGGACAGTGAATCAGTTTTGAGCCAAGGCTCCCTAAGACGTTGCCTGTTTTTGTTGACTCTTGGATTCCTGCCATTCACCAAGAGCAGAGTATGCCTCTAATGGCTCCCGTCCAAAGAGAAGGAAGAAACACACAGCATGGTGTTGAACACAATCCTCAGTCTAGAGGCAAGTCCTGCTTTAGAGCCACTCAGGCAAGACCCCAGCCCAGCTCAAACTGCAGATGACTCATAAACATGAACATGTTTGTTGCCGTAAGCCACTCATTTGGAGCGTAGTTTGTTATACAGCATTAATGCAGCAATTGCTGACAAATACACACTAGTGTATCAGCATTATGCTAGGATCATCTTTCTGTCCAGGAAGACAAAATGCCTTGTCATGTATTGCCTACCATGTGCCAGGACAGTGCTTGTCACTTTGTGTCTTGGAATGCAGTATTTCAATCACTTTAATACATGTCTCTCAGCACCCTTTAAAAAGTAGTTCCTGATAATTACAGCTTTTATTTGTACGAGCTTCACTCTTTAACTATAGCCTCCAATCCAAATCCTAACATGTCTTGGTTGGCCCCCTCCAGTCTCTCTGGTGGGTGTCTCCAATGTTTAATTACTCAGGTCTCAGAGGTCAACACAGGCTGCGCTTGCAGTCCTGCTGTCACTGTGTCATTGCCTCATCCCAACACACTCTTGGAGAAAAAAAAAACAGAAAAAACAAAATATAAAATCTGAACTTTAGAATATGGGATAGAGGGAACTTGTTTTGTTGGATCTCATTTGCAGGGAAAGAAAAAGGGGCCTACTTTCTTCTTATGAATAGGCAGGATTGACATAAAAAAGTACTTCAAGAGTTGAACTCACTCACTGAACACAAATGCAGAGAAATTCTGTATATCTTTAAATGTTTTATATGTCCCAGTCATATATAATTTATTATGTTGTGAAGCTGAGTTCTTCTTTGAATGAAAATTTTACTGTCAGAGCCTGGGGTACTTTAGTTTGATGATTTAAAACTCCCAATGCACTTGTAGCAAATAGCATGATTTTACGACAGTGTGTTTGTCCAAGAGGTCAGCTTTCAGCACAGTAGGAAATGTCCCTAGTAAAACTATTTCAAAGAGAAATATGTCTCCCAGCCTAATTCTTCTTGCAGAAAATGCAGGTGCAATTCCAGATAGCACTGGTGTCCATCTTTCAAGAAGGCACAGGGCAGCAGGGTTGCTCATTCATCTTGCGATTTTGGACGGGGGGCTGCGGACATACAATTTGAGTCTTGTCTTTGCCCTCAATTGGCTGTGCCTCATGGCTTTCAGCTATAACATGAGGTTAATAATACCAACTTTGAGGTATTTATTTGTAAGAATTAAATGAGACGGTCATTGGTTGAAGTGCCTGATTCACAGTTACTGCTCTTTCATATTATTCTGCAGACTCTACTTTGAATAGAAATCAGTCCAACAATGGGATGTGACAATATCCAAAATAAATAAAGTGACCAGTGTGCTTCTAGGCAAAGATCTGAGAATATCTATTTAATGCTGCAAAGACTCAGCAGCCAGTGGCATGGGCACGAAAGGGAACAAGTAAAGACATTTTAGTTATAAAGGTTTGATGAAGAGAACAGTGTGCATTAGGGAAGAATATTCTAGTGCTTCAACCTCCATCCCTTCCTATCCTGTGTACTTCTGAGAGTTCTGAACTAGGAAATGTAATAGGCTTTTAGACAACTACGCCTCCAATCATCCTTCCATTAATCTGCCCATCCATCCTTCAATCCATCTATCCAACCATTAATCTATCCATCCATCCTTCCATCCATCTATCTATCCATTCATGCACCCATCCACCTACCCATCCATTTCTTCACCTATCCATCCATTCATCTACCCACTCATTCATCCAACTATTCATTCATCCATCCATCTACCCATCCAGCCAGCCAGCCACTTGTCCATCCATCCATCTAGTCTTTGTTTACTTATCAACTCATTTCATCCATCCGTCAGTCAATACGCTCTACAAGCAGTGACGACATTTGAGTCCCGGACATGTACTAAGGTGGGTGGGTGGGTTCTGCAAACACCAAGATGTGAGTCTGAGTTTAGGGCCTCGAGGTATTTAAAGCTTAGTTGAGAGTCAAATCAGGCAATGCCACATTTTCAAGACAATGGGTTCAACTTTACAAGAGAAGGGGCATGAGGTGCTAAGTAAGCACTAAGCAAAGATACTCTTTCAATCTAGAAAAATCCAGGGTGCCTTTCAGGAACTTGATCTGAGTATCATTTGATCATCAAGGGAGTGATCGCTCAAATGATCCTCAGAAAAGGCACTCCAAACAAAAGAAGCAACTGGCATAAGGCCTGAAGCATAGGGATTACTCCGAGAATAGAAACTCAGCTCAGGCTGCCATAACATAATACCACCAGCTGGGTGGCTTGAACAACAGATATTTATTTTCTCATAGTTCTGAAGGCTAGAAGTTCAAGGGCAGAGTGCTAACAGGGTTTGCTTCTGGCAAGGGCTCTTTTCTAGCTTGCAGAGAGCTGTGCTTTCTCAGTGTGTCTTTGCATGGCCTTTCCTCTGTATATATGCAGAGAGAGAGAGGTCTGGTGTCTCTTCCCTTTCTTATAAGAACACCAATCCTATTGGACTAGAGTGCCACCCTTCGGAACTCATTTAACCTTCATTATTTCCTTTGTGGCCCCATTTCCAAATATAGTCACATAGGGAGCTAGGCCTTCGACATGTGAATTTGGGAGACACAGTTTAATCTGTAAAAATGGCAAGTAGCTTCATAATTCTGGCGGAAGTGAGGAGAGGAAAGGCTGGAATGGTAAGCAGGGGTGCGCTCAAGTTGGGCTCTGGGTCTGCCATGTTCAGGAGTGCACTCAAGGTGGACTCTGGGTTTCCTGGGATCATAAATAAGCCTAACTCAACAGAGCAGCATGAGAAGGTGCTTGTCTTCAGCAGAAAGAAATTGAAACAAGGAGACTTTAGCCATTTTGGAGTCTGCATTCCATTCAGACATCCCTCCTTCCCCAAAAACACAATTGCAGGCCTCAAAGCCAAAGCCACCTTTATTAAGGTTTCAAAATTTTGCTTCCCACTGCTTTCTCTTGGGCTGGAGGCTTCTAACCTCAGAAGTCTGCAGATGTGATTGTGGAGCGTCTCTCTCAAAATCCAGGTGTACACTGATGGGTTTTGATTTAGGATTTCATTCCCTTCGAGGTGATCCTAAGTAGAAGCTGTCTCCAGGGGAGGCTAAATTCATTTCTGAGATCTGTGGAGACAGATTAAAACCATGTGTCTGATGCCTTGAAATCTGCAAAAGGAGGGGCCTCCAGTGAAATGAGAAGCCACATTCTCCAGGCACCGTGATCGACATCTCCTGGCTCTCAAGGAAGCAGGGTGGACACCCTTCTGCCATAGGTCCCAGCCTCCATCCCCAGCTCTTATTCTCTGCTGAACTTATTAAGTCAGTATCAAGTCAAGGCGTCCCTTCTTGATAGTACACAAATTCTCCAAGTGCTGCAGACTTCTGCATCTCTCCTCTTACCTGTCACTTCAGCCGCCTTTTAGTGATGTTAAAAGAAATCTTTACTGTCACTCCCATCACCCATTCACTTTGTTCCTCAGCTGTGACACTCTTGTTGTGTTTCTCCCACCGTCGCAACCGACTCTTGCGAATTAGCATTCGCCAAATTTATACACGCTCATTAGTCTGAATAAATTTAAAAGCTGCTGCTCCTGAGTTTTAAAAATGTAACCAGGCTTTTCCTTGGATATAATTGAGGCATCTTTAGAAAAGTAAATTACAGTCTGACTCCCAAGTAGGCATTTTATGAGTTTAGAGTCCACGGGTCTCTTTGCAGCATTATTTGAGCTATAAATATCTGGGGGTGGTGAGGATAAAATAATAAAATCCCCCAATCAATTATTCCTTCTCCTGTTTACTTTGCCCCCCTCCTCACCCTCCTTTCTCACGCATGCATAGGATATCAGCTACGTACGGCTACTAAGGAAACGCCAATCAAATTCACTCCAGCTATTTCAATGGAGAGCAGCAGACCAAAGCATGGGGGTTCTCAAACCCAGGTCCATGGATCAAACACATCAGAACCACGTAGGAGAGCATCTGAAAAATATGATTCCCTGGACCCCTGGAATCAGAACCCTTACTGCTTGGCCCTGAGAATCTCTGTCTATTAAATGGCCACATCAGATTCTGACTTTCAATAAATCTGAAAATTCCTCTTGCAATGGGCTAAACACGGACTTTGGAGTCAGTTTGGCCCAGGAGATAATCCAGACTTTGCTGTTTTTTCACACGATGATGCTGAGCAAGATATTCATCCCCTCTGAAGGGGGCAATACTTTATAGTGCTTCTGATACTACAACAACAAAAAAAGATATTCTAGTATGTGTGGTGTAGGTAATTGACATGCAATCAAGGGTAGCAGCTATAACAATAATTCAGTCAGGTCAATATCCTGTCGATCAGGGTTAATCAGGTTGTTACTTCCCGAAATCATCTGAATTGCCCGACCTACTTTGGCAAGAATACTCGCCTGCAGGATTTACATTCAGGAATATTATTTTAGAGCTGCAACTGTAGGTGATGAGGATGTGGGAGTGAATACCCTCTTACACATTTCTAGTAATAAATCAAATAAGCTAATATAAATAAAATACGAAAAGTGCAATATATAGCATTTTTGATGGGAATAGTCCTGTGAAGGAAAATAAAGCAAGGTAGGCAGATAGGAAATGCCAGGGTGGGAGATTGAAGGGTGTATTTCAAACAGGGTGGTCACGGAGACTTCTCAGAGTAGCAACATTTAAGCAAAGACCAGAGAGGGGAAAGGGCACCAGCTAGACATACATGGAAACAGCACATCATGCAATGGCAGGTAGGGCAGCAAAGGCTGAGGGGCAGGTCAGGGAGCTGCTTCTCTGGCAGTAAGACCCAGATGGGCAGAGTCCAGGAAACATGTGCCCTAGAAGGCATGTGCATTTGCGAACCCATCTGTCTAAGTCCCCAACGTCCTCAAATGAGCTTACTGGGAAGAGGCTGTTGAGGATTATCCTCTTTCTCTTGAAGCAGAAATTACAGTTCTGCCTCTAGTTGTGTGGCTTTGTGCACACCACTTAACTGTTCCTGAGCTTCCATTTCCTCATCTTTCAAACAAATAAATGACACCTGTTAATTGCGGTGGGCTGTGACCCCTAACAGGTGCTCATTTAATGTGGGGTCGGGGAGATTCCTAACTGCAGGCTGAAGTCAAAGCTGGGAATAACTTTAGAAGGACTTGGGAATTAGGAAAGTGACTAAGCCAGGATCTCAGCTCAGCCAGAATGCAGGAGCCCGGTTTGCAGAATCAGCAGCAGCTCCACAGCCGTGGCTGTTTATCAGGACAGGGAAGAGCCAGCAGCAAGAGTACTTATGTCAAAAGGCCCAGAGAATGTTTGGATGCTCCAAGAAGAGAAAGTCCACATGCGATAAAGAGCAAACAAAACAATATAAAATCGTTCAGTAGATCTTTTTATAGTAATAATAACCACCATTAATTAGCAAACGCTTATTATGATGTGGGAATAACAAGGTGCTTTGGTATTAGATATGTGAATTAATCTAATCTTTGTGAATTAAGCACTTTACAAAGCAGGAAGCATGGCTCAGAGATGCAAAGAGGAGCCTGAGGTTGCACAGGTAAGAAAACTAGCCCCAGCTTTCGCTTCCAACTGTCCCCTCCAGAGCCACCCCACTCCCAGGCCCCTGAGCATCACCATGTACCCCTGAGCCCAGACCGTATTTACAAAATGAATATTTCTAAATGCCAGAGGACAGCAAAATATGAATACATGTGCCTGAGAAAAAACTAACAAAGACCAAAGCAACTCTTTCTTCTGTGACAGAGGCAGGCACGATTTAATGCTGATGTGTTTGTTCATCCAAGCATCAGTTTGGGCCAAGGCTCTGTTGTCATTCACACTCATGCCCCCAGACAGCCCAGACCCTTCAGATGCTCATGAATGCAGCCAGGCAGCCCAGACCCCTTAAGGTGCGTGCCCATGCGTTGTCCTGCAGTAGGGCCTGGTGGTCAAGAGCACTGGAACTTTCAACTTCATGCCTGGAATTAAGTCTGGATGGGCCACTCTGGGACCTTGAGCAAGCTATTCAACTCTCTGTGCCTCCCTTTTCTCATCTGTCAAAGGGGGATATGAATATTAGAGTATCAGCCTCATAAGGAGGTTCTGATGGTGATATGAGATTAGCTATGTATCAGGCTCAACACAGGCCTGGCATGTTGTAAAAAGTCACAAACTCTTTACTACTCCCTAGGTCATTTACTACTCCATTCATCGTTTATTTAAACAAATATATCAATAATTCTAATTATTATTCAAGTTCAGGAAAACTCAGACTTGTTCATCTCACTATACATAAAACACATCTTTAAGGTTTTCAGCACTCACTCTACCATCCCCAAAACCCACACATGCATGCACACACACACACTCTCACATACACACAGCACACATATACACACAAGCCACACATGCATACCTACATATACCACATACATACATGGACATATACACACACCACCACAAATTCACTCACATAGCACTTATACAAACACCCTATACATGTAAATGTACAGTCATTCAAACACACGCCATACAAAACACCCACATATGCATAGATACATACGCACACACACCACACACACCCATCTCATTCATTTCCTGCTGACCACAGGGACATGCTGGGGCATGCTCTTTCTCCATTCCATGTCTCACCTGCTCTTTATGGCAAGGGTGACTCTCTCCAGTTAGGACGTTAAATACCCCTTCCCACTTCTTTACTGACCTGTGTTTCTTTACTAGGCCACTGCAGTGTTTCCTAAACTCTTAGAATTCCATGCTACTCCTGCATCTCCTTGCCTAGATTCTTCCACAGTCTTTTTGGGCTGCTAAAGCAGAATACTGTAGACTGGGTGACTTATAAACAACCAAAGCTTATTTCTCACAGTTCTGGAGGCTGGAAAATCCAAGATCAAGGTGTCTGCTGAGATCCAGTGATCTCCAGTCCATGAGATCCAGTGTCTGCTGAGGGTTTCCTTCTTGGTTTATAGTTAGCTCTCTTCTTTCTGTGTCCTCAGATGGCACAAGGGGCAAAGAAGTTCTCTGATGTCTCTTTTGTGAAGATGATAATCTAATTACCCATCTAATCACCTACTCAAAGTCCCCTTCCTAAAATCATCACATTGAAAATTAAGATTTCAACGTATGAATTTTGGGCAACACAAACATTCTGTCTTTAGCAACTCTGAACTCCTTGAGACTCTGTTTTATTAAAATGTTCTCTTCAAGGCTGAGGACAGCACTTTGAATATGGCCCTATCTTGCAAAATATCTATTGCATAGAATAATCACTTTGAGAATTGGGCATAATTCAGAATATGCTTGTTTCAGTTGAACCAAGGACCTAATACAACTTNTGTTTGGATGCTCCAAGAAGAGAAAGTCCACATGCGATAAAGAGCAAACAAAACAATATAAAATCGTTCAGTAGATCTTTTATAGTAATAATAACCACCATTAATTAGCAAACGCTTATTATGATGTGGGAATAACAAGGTGCTTTGGTATTAGATATGTGAATTAATCTAATCTTTGTGAATTAAGCACTTTACAAAGCAGGAAGCATGGCTCAGAGATGCAAAGAGGAGCCTGAGGTTGCACAGGTAAGAAAACTAGCCCCAGCTTTCGCTTCCAACTGTCCCCTCCAGAGCCACCCCACTCCCAGGCCCCTGAGCATCACCATGTACCCCTGAGCCCAGACCGTATTTACAAAATGAATATTTCTAAATGCCAGAGGACAGCAAAATATGAATACATGTGCCTGAGAAAAAACTAACAAAGACCAAAGCAACTCTTTCTTCTGTGACAGAGGCAGGCACGATTTAATGCTGATGTGTTTGTTCATCCAAGCATCAGTTTGGGCCAAGGCTCTGTTGTCATTCACACTCATGCCCCAGACAGCCCAGACCCTTCAGATGCTCATGAATGCAGCCAGGCAGCCCAGACCCCTTAAGGTGCGTGCCCATGCGTTGTCCTGCAGTAGGGCCTGGTGGTCAAGAGCACTGGAACTTTCAACTTCATGCCTGGAATTAAGTCTGGATGGGCCACTCTGGGACCTTGAGCAAGCTATTCAACTCTCTGTGCCTCCCTTTTCTCATCTGTCAAAGGGGATATGAATATTAGAGTATCAGCCTCATAAGGAGGTTCTGATGGTGATATGAGATTAGCTATGTATCAGGCTCAACACAGGCCTGGCATGTTGTAAAAGTCACAAACTCTTTACTACTCCCTAGGTCATTTACTACTCCATTCATCGTTTATTTAAACAAATATATCAATAATTCTAATTATTATTCAAGTTCAGGAAAACTCAGACTTGTTCATCTCACTATACATAAAACACATCTTTAAGGTTTTCAGCACTCACTCTACCATCCCCAAAACCCACACATGCATGCACACACACACACTCTCACATACACACAGCACACATATACACACAAGCCACACATGCATACCTACATATACCACATACATACATGGACATATACACACACCACCACAAATTCACTCACATAGCACTTATACAAACACCCTATACATGTAAATGTACAGTCATTCAAACACACGCCATACAAAACACCCACATATGCATAGATACATACGCACACACACCACACACACCCATCTCATTCATTTCCTGCTGACCACAGGGACATGCTGGGGCATGCTCTTTCTCCATTCCATGTCTCACCTGCTCTTTATGGCAAGGGTGACTCTCTCCAGTTAGGACGTTAAATACCCCTTCCCACTTCTTTACTGACCTGTGTTTCTTTACTAGGCCACTGCAGTGTTTCCTAAACTCTTAGAATTCCATGCTACTCCTGCATCTCCTTGCCTAGATTCTTCCACAGTCTTTTGGGCTGCTAAAGCAGAATACTGTAGACTGGGTGACTTATAAACAACCAAAGCTTATTTCTCACAGTTCTGGAGGCTGGAAAATCCAAGATCAAGGTGTCTGCTGAGATCCAGTGATCTCCAGTCCATGAGATCCAGTGTCTGCTGAGGGTTTCCTTCTTGGTTTATAGTTAGCTCTCTTCTTTCTGTGTCCTCAGATGGCACAAGGGGCAAAGAAGTTCTCTGATGTCTCTTTTGTGAAGATGATAATCTAATTACCCATCTAATCACCTACTCAAAGTCCCCTTCCTAAAATCATCACATTGAAAATTAAGATTTCAACGTATGAATTTTGGGCAACACAAACATTCTGTCTTTAGCAACTCTGAACTCCTTGAGACTCTGTTTTATTAAAATGTTCTCTTCAAGGCTGAGGACAGCACTTTGAATATGGCCCTATCTTGCAAAATATCTATTGCATAGAATAATCACTTTGAGAATTGGGCATAATTCAGAATATGCTTGTTTCAGTTGAACCAAGGACCTAATACAACTTTGTCATCCCAAAGAATAGAGTTGTAGAGTGGAAAGGACCTGGATTAATAGTCACTGCACTCACGATTACCACTGCCACCATCATCAACTTTGTCACCTGCACGTCATCACCACTGTCTTCAGGTGGTTCCTGCACATCAGCACTACCATTGTTGCCATTGTTATTATCGTCACTCTGTCGCCACTACCATTGTCATCTTCACATTACTGCCACCCTCACAGTCTTTAGGTTCCTAGGATCTTCTAGCACTTCGCAAATGTTTGAAGAGCATTTCAAAGTTCCATCTGGACCAAGCCTTCCAAAGCCGTTTAGGTTTTATTTATTCAGGGTGAATCATTAATTGTGTTCCTTCCACTTCAGCTCTGTGGTGAATTCGATCATCTCTCTCCACTGATTCAATCTGATAGCCTAAAGAACGCTGCAGGCTGGCTTTGAGTTTTATGTTTTAGGTATTTCTCCTGCACAGGACTTCCAGGGAGCTCTAACCACTAAGTCTGCAGGTGCTGGATATCCTTCCAGAATCCACCACCCTTCCTGTGATCCCTCACCATTTCAGGTTTGATGATAGACTAAATTCTGGGCAGACAGAGCAGGAAAAGCACTGCCAGATGGAACTCAAGCCTCTTGTGTGTGCTTCATGATCCTTCACCATTTCAGGTTTGATGATAGACTAAATTCTGGGCAGACAGAGCAGGACAAGCACTGCCAGATTGGAACTCAAGCCTCTTGTGTGTGCTTCAGTCCTATGTGATGAGCAGCTGTCTTCTTAAATAGCCTTAAAGATACCTTTAGGCTGGGCGCGGTGGCTCAAGCCTGTAATCCCAGCACTTTGGGAGGCCGAGACGGGCGGATCACGAGGTCAGGAGATCGAGACCATCCTGGCTAACACGGTGAAACCCCGTCTCTACTAAAAA
>NW_016818964.1:6795439-6832205 GCF_001698545.2 Rhinopithecus bieti
AAAAAAAAAAAAAAAAAAAAAAAAAGATACCTTTAAAAAAATCATTTTTTTTTGTCTTGAAGAACGTATTTGTTCACATACCATCAGAAAGGACCCGTTACTGGCAATTCACTTTGAAATCAATGAATAAAAAGCATGTATTTTGTAAATACGCACTTACTTATATATGGATTGTTAAAATACTTGAAAGTATGTTTTAAGGCACAATAATTATACATCTTTAAAATATTCTTGTTAAAATATCATTCTTGATTGAAAAAGCCCAGGCTTGTTCTAATCCATCAGATGAATGAAGGCCAGAGGAACCTTGATATGGTGGGATGTATTATTAGGATGATGCTAAATTGATTGCTCTTTGCCATTACTTTTAATGGAAAAACAGCATTTACTTTTGCACCAACCTAATGTTTCCTTTGTCTTCTGTGTCAAAGCGAAATTAGCTTTGCTGGGTCGCTAAAAACTACAGAAGTTCATTCTCTCATAGTTCTAGAGGTTAAAGTCCAAAATCAAAGTGTCAGCAGGGTTGCCCCCATGAAGGTTCTAGATAAGAATCCTCTCTTTCCTCTTCCAGCTTCTAGTAGCTCCAGATGTTCCATGGCTTGTGACCATATCATTTTACTTTCTGCCTCCTCTCCTGTCTCAAAAATCTCTCTGCTTCTCTGTGATAAGGACACATGGGACTACATTGATGGGCCACCTAGATCATCTAGGAGAAACTCCTTCTCTAAAAGTACTTAACGTAATCACAGCTCTTGCCATATACAGTAATATTTGCAGGCAGGTTTTAGGGATTAGGACATGAGCATATCTTTTCTTAGGGCCGCCATTCAGCCCAGGATATCGAGGAAACAGGTACTTGGGTTCAAATCATAAAAACACCTACCAGCTGTACAGCTACAGGCATGTTGCCCTGTTTTCCTGAGACTGTTTTCTTTTCTGCCAAATGGGGTTACTTCTATTACGTAAATTTATGTAAATTTTCTTAGGGTGATTCAATGAGATGATGAGTATAACAACTACTTTTAAGTGTAAATGTAGAGCCCATGTACAGGGATTTTTTTTTTTTTTTTTTTTTTTTGAGATGGAATCTTGCTATGCTGCCCAGACTGCAGTGCAGCAGCTATTCACAGGTGCAATCATAGTGCACTATACCCTCGAACTGCTGGGCTCAGGTGATCCTCTTACCTCAGCCTCCCAAGCAGCTGGATCTACTACTACAGGCATGCACCACCCTACTTGGCTAGGATTTGTTTTAATATGTGTTAGAGTTGACCGTGAATTCATATCCAGGGTATTTTTCCTCCCCTTTTTCCTGCATGTCAATTTCAGACTCGGCTCCAGCTATGTATGGCCCGTGGACTATGACTTCCTCACACGTACCCGGACAAACCTTGGTTCCTTATCTGCTCCTCTGTGGTCAGGGAGAGTGAGTGGGTTAGCTCTGGGCTACTGGGCTCGTCAGCATGCGTAAACCAATTTCCCAAGAGCAGCCCTGTGCTGCTAACTTGAATTAGACTGAAATTAAAAGCCTGTGAACAAAGCAGAGCAGACATAGGAGTGAGAGTCTCAAGATTACTCCCTCCAAGAAAGTAACTGCACTGCCCTGTAAAATGCTGGCTCTGAATTCAGAGTTTGCCCAGGACTTTGCAGGATGAAGTTCTTCATAGCTCAGGTGTGGACTGCCCAGATTCTAATCCCAACTCTGCCACTTGCTTATGAGCCTGGTCACATCATGTAATCTTCTAGATGTCTCTGTGTCTCATGTTAATGTGGTGATAACAGTAGTATTTGCCTTGCACAGACATGAGGATAGCATCATATAAAGCATATGAAATGCTTAGCACTATGTTTAACACACAGCACCCATCTATCCCTCCATCTATCCCTCCATCTATCTATCCATCATCCCTCCATCCATCTTTCCAATACTTACATATTGAACTAGGCAATGTTTGAAAGAAAGCAGTCAATTTGCAAAACAAACAAATTAAAAGCAGGTAATTTCAGAAAACGGCAAGTGTTAAGATTAAACCTAAATAAGCACAGTCATAGGATAATGGGCAATTGAATCTTAATGCCCTTAAAAAAAGATAAGAGGAATTTAATGCCAGAGCCATAAGTAACCTTTGCTTATGAATGAAGAGTAAGAAAGTTTTCTGTTTAAGTTAAATATGAAGGAATAACCTCAAACTCATTCTCTGCACCCTTGGACATCATATTTTGCCTCCCTGATCTCAGTTTTTTCAACTATGGAATGGAAGAGATGGCCTGGACTGCTCCCAAAGTGTAATGACAGAATCACCACTCACCCAAAACCTCTCTCTGTTGTGGGTTCCAGGTGACCCCTGTCTCTAGACTCGGCTCCAAGTGTGTCTCTGGGATCATGTGGTCCCTACAATGTGTGATCAGCAGAATAATGACCCCCCCACCAATGATGTACACATTATTCTACCTAAAAATTGTACCCATGCAACTTCATGTGGCAAAAGAGTCTTTGCAGATGTGATTGAGTTCAGGATCTTGAGTCAGGGAGACGATCCTGGATTACCTGTGTGGGCCCAATGTTATTATAAGAGGGATGGTAACAGGATCAGAGTTGTGGAAGGAGATATGAAGATGAAAACAGAAAAAGATTTGATGATGTCACACAACTGGCTTCCAATATGGAGAAATAGGTCACGTGTCAAGAAATGTGGGCAGACCCTGGAAGCTGGAAAGGGCAAAGAAACAGATTTTCTCTCCCCTGGAGCTTCCAGAAGGAATGTAGCCCCACCAACACTCTGCTTGCAGCTCAGTAAGACCCCTTTTGGACTTTTGACCTTCACAATTTTAAAATTTAAAAAAAATGGTTTTGTTTTGCGCATCTAAACTTGTGGTAATTTGTCACAGCGGCAATAGGGAACTGATATATGGGAAGTTTCAAAAGAATTAATCTATGTTCATAGAATGATAGCCTACCGTGTGACAAACACGATGCATATTATATTATTTACTTCTTAAAATACCTCCATAAGTATCATCCTCCTCATTTTAGATATGAGAAATCTGATGCTCAGAGAGGTTAAGTGCTTAGTGAAGGTCACACAGCATGTGTATGAAAGAGAGATTTTGCAGTTCTGGAGTGGTGCACTCTTAACCCACTGATCTCCAAGCCCACCATGCTGCCTGCCCACTCAGTTCAGTGTTCTGGCTGCCCAGCAGTCAGCCCTTCTCTGACCTTGCACCTCACCCTTTCCCTGCACCCAGGTGCCCAGGTCTTTTGCTTTGTTCATGAAGTAGCTTTGAACATTTGTACTACAGCTCAGGAAATGGAATTCTGTGCTTGGGGTTCCAGTCAGCCCTAATAAACAGCTTCCAGGTTTTTCAAACACAACCCCATCTCTAGATTCTCTGACTCCAAATGGTGCCTGTTGCTGAGTCTTGGTCTCCCCAGCTCAAATCTTGCAGCAAAAAAGAGGGCTCTTTCAGAGGCTGGGGGGTCATATTAATGGAGGATAAGCTGATCCCTGGGAGGCCAATGAAGAGGTTCTTGTGAGAAGTGTTTACCATCAGAAATGAGGGAGAACCCGACGTATGCTGAGGTCACTCAGGTCATTACATAGACCCTTACACTGGCACTCAGAGTGCCCAGGATCAAATAGAAAGGCTGCTACAAAATAATGAATTTCAAGGGGGAGAGCAATACCTGATTTTTTCTTAATGAGATAAAAATGTAGAGTGTAATCTCAAGGGGTAAAACAAATGAGAGGGCATTTCCGCCTGGAAAGTGAGAAAAGAGGAACTGATCAGTATTCATTTTATCCATAGAGGAAGCAAAAGGAAGAATTCCAGACTGGTGAGGTTGTCCTTCCTCGCTCTCCCACTCAGTAGCTGTGGTAATCTTATATGTCAACTTGACTGGACCACAGGGTGCCCAGATTCAACATTATTATGAAATTAGCATTTGAATCAATAGACTCAGTTAAGCAGACTGCCCTTTGCAGTGTGGGTGGGCATAGTTCAATCTGTTGGAGTCCCAAATAGAACAAAAAGGCAAAAGAAGGGGGAACTAGCTCTCTCTGCCTGACCGCTTGACCTGGGACATCAGCTTGCTCCTGCCCTTGACTGGGACTTATACCACCAATTCTTAGATTCTCAGGACTACACCAGCAGCTTACTTTGGTCTCCAGCTTGCAGACAGCAGATTGTAGGACTTCTCAGCCTCCGCATTCACACAAGCCAATTCTTTACAATAAAGACATTCATTATTCCCGTGGTATTGGCAAGCCAGAAAGCCTCAGTTCACCTGTTTTCTCCTCTCTACAATGTGCAGAGCCCAACAAATCCAGGAAGAGCTGTTGTGCATAGAAAACAAACTGAAGAAAAACTTTTTGTAAAATCTCTAAGGTTATCAAAATTGCATCTGCTGCTATTATTTTGTTGTTGTTGTCGTCATCAACTGGTATACTAGAAGAACTAGAAGCAGATTTTCCCTCCAAAAAGAAAACTAAAATATTGTGTGATGTGAACGTTTGTCCTGCTAGAGTCTTACATGTGCTCTGAAAACAAAATCTGAGTAATGTAGACCATTTCTACACAAGGCAGCCATGTACCTAGGATGCTCAATTTTTTAAAATTAATTAATTTATTTATAAAATGGTTGCAATGCAAAATAATGCAACAGTACAATGCAATATACATACAACTAGAATGTTAAGACTAAAGGAGGAATATGAATAATGTAATAGCAGCCATATCTGGCTAATTTGACCTTCCAGTATGTTGCAGAGCTTGCTGGTATCCCAAGTGAAGTGAAGACACGATCATTCATAAAATATTCATTGTTGGAAAAGAGTGATCAGGTCACTCTCTTGGGGTAAATTAATTTATTTTCTAGCTATATTTCTAAAGTACTTTTATGAAGAGTTCATATCATTTTATATTTTAAAAATTGAGACATTTCATAGCATAGTCTCAAATGTATAGAATGTTATGCCAAACCTCTTTCTATCCCAACTTCATCAACAGCTATTTTTAATATTTTTTCATCATCAACTAGTTGTATAACAAATAAATACTATTCACTTTTACTCTCAGAAATGCAGTTTCTTTGCCATGTTGAGAGGACTACAGATGCTATTTATTAAATGATTAGCATGGTCTCTGAGACTTTGTCAATTTTCAGTATATAGTTATTGTTATTATTACTATTTTAATTTCATTATGTGGAAGTCCAGGGGACACTAAATGACAGACATCAAAATATTCCTCTAAACATAACTCCAGCAAGTGGGCTTCTGTAGCATGGCAGGCAAGGAGACCAGAAGGATGTCTCGGCTAAGATACGCCAGCTCTTGAGATGATTAGAAAATTACCACACAAACATAATTTTAATGCTTTTCTGGGATTGATAGAATATAAAGGGAATCTCTAAGAAAGAAAAACAAAGAAACAAGCATGACTGAGCTGAGACTGGAACAAGGAACTTGAGCAGGAGCAAGTCTATGTTAAGGAAGCCAAGCCCAAAACCCTGGTAAGATGGAGGAGCTTGACCTCAGACCTACATGTAACATGAGCAACCTTACAGAGAGCCAAAAATAGTATCAGGTCTGCAGGGTTCTCTGGCCCTCAGCAAAAGCAAATGAAATTCCCTTCTGAGATCATATGGCATATCTGTCATATCTATGCATAAATGTATGTTCCCACACACACACATAGAGTTATAGATTTGATATAAAATAAGTAATGTGAAATATCTCAAGAAATAAAAGATGAAATCAAAAAATTAGAAACTACTTATCAACGATGGCACAGCAGCTTAGAGAAGACAGCCACATAGTCTTTCTAGAAATAAAATTATTGAAATTCAAAACCTAATAAATGCATAAACTTTAACTGAGACACAAATGTACTGAAAATTAGTGATTAAGGAGGCAAATCAGAAGAAATGCTCAGAATATTCGATAAAAAGGCAAGCAAACAGAAAAGATAAAAAGGTGATAAAATATAGAAATACAGAATGTAGAAAAACATAGAAATTGCAATGGACATCAAGCAGTATTAAAGAAAGCAAACAAGTAACTTCACACTTCAACGCACTGTTGTAAAACTAAAGAACTTCAAATAAGATTTTAAAAGCAGCCAGAGTGAAAAGATTACCAAGCTAACACTAGACTTCTCAAAAGAAATAATGGAAAAAAGAAGACAGTGGAGTAACATTTTCTAAGTTTTGAGAGATAATAACTTTTAAGCAAGAACTGGATACTCAGTAGAACTATCATTAAAAAGAAATGTATAAAAATATTTTCTTTTTTTTCCCAACATTTATTTTAAGTTCAGGGGTTTCACGTGCCTGTTTGTTACATGGATAAATTGTGTGTCACTCGGCTTTGGTGTACAAATGATTTTGTCACCCAGGTAGTCACCATAGTATCCAATAGGTAGTTTTTCTATCTTCTTCCTCCTCCCACCCTCCAGCTTCAAGTAGGCTCCAGTATCTACTGTTCCCTCTTTGTGTCCTTGTACACTCAATGTTTAGCTCCTACTTATAAGTATGAACATACAGTATTTGGTTTTCTGTTCCTGCATAAACTTGCTTAGAATAATGGCCTCCAGCTGCCTCCATGTTGCTACAAAGCACATGATTTTGTCCTTTTTTATGGTTGCACAGTATTCCATGGTGTATATATGTGTACCACACTTTCTCTATCCCATCCACCACTGATGTGCATCTAGGTTGATTCCATGTCTTTGCTATTAAGAAAAGTGCTGCAATAAGCATACATGTGAATGTGTCTTTATGGTAGAATTCTTTATATTCCTTTGGGTATATACTCAGTAATGGAACTGCTGGGTCAAATAGCAGTTATGTTTTAAGTTATCTGAGAAATCTCCAAATTGCTTTCCACAGTGGCTGAGCTAATTTACATTCCAACCAGCAGTGTACAAGTATTCGTTTTTCTCCTCAACCTCGCCAACATCTGTTACTTTTTTTGGTTTTCTAATAATACCTATTTTGACTTATGTGAGATAGTATCTCCTTGTGGTTTTGATTTACATTTCTATAACAATTAGTGATGTTGAGCATTTTTTCTTTTACTTGTTGACATAGTGTGTATGTCTTGTTTTGAGAAGTGTCTGTTCATGTCTTTTGCCCATATTGAATGGGGTTGTTTCATTTTGTTGCTTCTCCCTGGTGGATTTTGCTTGTTTCTGATGGATTCTGGATACTAGACTTTGTCAGATGCATGGTTTGCATATGTTTCTTCCCATTCTTTAAGTTGTCATTTTACTCTGTTGATAGTTTATTTTTCTGTGCAAAAGTTCTTTCATTTTATTATGTCCTACTTGTGAATTTTTGTTTTTGTTGCAATTGCTTTTGGAATCTTTGCTGTGAAATCTTCGCAAGGCCTATGTCCAGAATGGCATTTCCTAGATTTTCATTGAGAGTTTTTATAGTTTTATCTTTTAAATTTAATTCTTTAATCCATCTTAAGTTGATTTTTTATACAGTTTAAGGAAGTAGTTCAGTTTCAATCTTCTGCATACGGTCAGCCAGTTCTAACAGTACCACTTATCAATTAGGAGTTCTTTCCCCCTTGCTTGTTACTGTCAACTTTGTGGAAGATCAGATAGTTGTAGGTATGTGGTTTTATTTCTGGGTTCTCTAACCTGTTCCACAGTGCCACATTGTTTTGGTTACTGTGGCTGTGTAGTGTCATTTGAAGTCAGATAGCACGATGCCTCTGGCTTTGTTCTTTTTCCATAGAGTTCCTACGGCTATTTGGGCTCTTTTTTGTTTGCATATGAATTTCAGAATGGAATTTTCTAATTATGTGAAAAATGATGTTGGTATTTTGATAGGGATAGCATTGAACCTGTAAATTGCTTTGAGCAAAAGATATTTTCTAATAGCTAAAAACAGAAAATTATGACCAAATGAATGTTCTAAAGACATTTTTTAAAGGTATTTTCAGGCAGATAGAAAAATATTTGGAAAGAAAATTTGAGAAAATGTGAACATCTGCATTATCCCAACAGTTTCCCTCACACAATTTCACTGTTTTCACAGCAGATACATAACTTAGGTAAGATTCTTCTCACTTGAAGGTGAGGATTGGAGTGAATTGACCAGTGTGAGCCAGATCAAAAGTAGCAATAGTGCTTTTCCAACACACTTCACCACATGCCACTGGCATCTGCATTTGGTCATGTCTTAGCCCTAGTAAACAGCTTGCAGCTCTCATTCGTGCCCTGTTTTGGAAAGGATTCTAATTCTAATTTCCCATTCAGGTATGGGACTGGGAGGTTTTGCATCATATAACCTTGAAAAACACACACACAAAGCCTGGAGAGTTCCAAAGTCTTTCTCCCTTTGTGACAATGACAGGTGCTTTGAAATATTTGTTTTACTTCAGAAGTTAGGTGTTGAGGACAAAGGCTTTCCATGTTCCACAGAATTAGTGCTGATCAAGAAAATGGATTTGTAAGACGAGGCATTGAAAAGCAGGTAGATGAAAAATAAACAAACAACAAAAATAATAAGCTACAGTAAAGTAAGTACCTTGTACAGCCTGTTTCTCAATGTAGAGTTTGACCAGAATCATTCTGTCACTGCTATAAAAATAAATTTCTGCCCCTGATCTGTCACTTTGTACCTTGCCACTTGAAGACCCAAATGCTATCAGATATGGACATTTCTCCATAGCTGCATTTTAACAGCCTCAGAATTTTTAGTTTGATTAACACATAGATAAGACATATATTTTAGTTAATACAAGGGTGCCTGTGGGATTTTGGGGGAAAAAATTCCAAAAATGAGGCCACACTGGAAATATTAAATACAGATATAGTAGTAAAACATTCAGCTAAAATAGCAATAAAATGGACCTCCAATGAGCCCCTTGAGGAATTAAAAAGAGCAGCTTCATTCCGCGGGTGTGTTCAGACAGAAATAAATCAACTCAGCTCTGCCAACTAGAAATAGGACCCCGGTATATCTTTATTACGATATGTAGGTTGCCAAGTCAGGAGAGTGTGGAGGAGAAATACATATTGTTTTTGAAACTGAAACATGAATATGGTTGTAATTTTAATGTTTCTTGCTGCAAAAAGGTCATCTTTGGTGAGGTCGGGGCTTTCTTAAGGTCACTTCCCATTGAGATATCTGCCTTCCCTTGACATTTCATCTAACAGAGGCCCAACTCTTCTGACATACAAAATGGGTTCTTTGCACACCCCATGGCTATTTCTATCAACATTTGTGATTCTTACATGGAGCGGAATATGCACTGATCATAGACAAAGCTCTAGTCCCTCGGAGGCTGGAGATGAAGTTCAGAGAACAAGAGAAAGTTGTTTTTTTTTTTTTTTTTTTATTTAAAGGGATAGAGACCATATTTCCAAAATAAGAGTCTAGCATTAAATCCCTGGGCGGGGGAACGGGATTCAAAGAGATTGTGAATATAAGAAGTATTTGGTCTGTTGTTAATCCTTCACCACAAAAAGTATACTTTAAGGAGAGAGGCATTCAATTCATTTCAAAATACTAGCAGGTCACCTATACTCTCAGGAAAAGCAGAGCAGATTTATAATTTTATAATAATTGTAAAATTAGATTACCTGAAGTTACACTCTAGTAAAATACATTATGAGCACCTACCTCAATCAAACTTCCCTTGGGTAGAGGTTTTAAATGGCATGAAATCTGGATCTGAAAGAAGACCTTGTAAACCTGCCTCTGTCACTTTTTATCTGTGTGACCCGGGTCTAGCTGTTTGTCCTCTCTGAGAATTGTTGGAATGTAGTGGCAGTAAATATAATTCTAGAACATGGATCACACTTGTCTGAGAGATATTTGCAGAATAAATTGGAAAGAATCATTATTATTGTCTTTCATCACTGATGACTGTGATGTTTATTTTAACAGCTATGCACAACAGAGCTAGATTTCCTAAGTCATTGAGGGGCTATTAATCTATATAGAACTTCATCTAAAAAACTGCAAGAAAATCATTTTTTCTTGAGATAAATGTCTATTTATATTATCCAGTTGCTTTTTATTAATTTACTTGATATAATCTTTTTAAAATTATACGTTACATTCTGGGATACATGTGCAGAATGTGCAGGTTTGTTACCTAGGTATACATGTGCCATGGTGGTTTGCTGCACCCATCAACCTGTTATCTACATTAGGTATTTCTCCTAATGCTATCCTTCCCCTTGCCCTCCACCCCCTGACAGGCCCCAGTGTGTGATGTTCCCCTCCCTGGGCCCATATGCTGTCATTGTTCAACTACCACTTATGAGTGAGAACAGGTGGTGTTTGGTTTTCTGTTCCTGTGTCAGTTTGCTGGGAATTATGGTTTCCAGCTCCATCCACGTCTCTGAAAAGGACAGGAACTCGTTCTTTTTTATGACTGCATAGTATTCCATGGTGTAATTATTATAAAATTCCATGGTGCCACATTTTCTGTTTCCAGTCTATCATTGATGCGCATTTGGGTTGGTTCCAAGTCTTTGCTATTGTGAATAGTGCTGCAATAAACATACCTGTGAATGTGTCTTTATAGTAGAATGATCTATAAACCTTTGGGTATACACTCTTAATAGGGTTGCTGTGCCAAATGGTATTTCTAGTTCTAGATCCTTGAGGAATCACCACACTGTCTTCCAGAGTGGTTAAATTAATTTACACTCCTACCAACAGTGTAAAAGTGTTCCTACTTCTCTACATCCTCTCCAGAATCTGCTCACAATTGCTACATAGAGAAGAAAATACCTAGGAATACAACATACAGGGGATGTGAAGACCTCTTCAGGTAGAACTAGAAACCACTGCTCAAGGAAATAAGAGAGGACACAAACATATGGAAAAACATTCCATGCTCATGGATAGGAAGAATCAGTATTGTGAAAATGGCCATACTGCCCCAAGTAATTTATAGATTCAGTGATATTCCCACCAAGCTGCCATTGACTTTTTTTCACAGAATTAGAAAAAGAAAAAGCTACTTTAAATTTCACATGGAACAAAAAGAGCCTGTATAGCCAAGACAGTCCTATGCAAAAAAAACACAGCTGGAAGCATCGGGTTACCTGACTTCAAACTATTCTACAAGGCTATAGTAACCAAAACAGCATGGTACTGGTACCAAAACAGATATATAGACGAATGGAACAGAACAGAGTCTTCAGAAATAACACTACACATTTACAACCATCTGATCTTTGACAAACCTGACAAAACAAGCAATGGGGAAAGGATTCCCTATTTAATAAATGGTATTAGGAAAACTGGCTAGCCACATGCAGAAAACCAAAACTGGACCCCTTCCTTACACCTCATACAAAAATTAACTCAAGATGGAGTAAAAATTTAAATATAAGACCTAAAACCATAAAACCCTAGAAGAAAACCTAGGCAATACCATTCAGAACATAAGCATGGGCAAGGACTTCATGACTAAAACAATGAAAGCAATTGCAACAAAACCAAAATAGACAAATGGGATCTAATTAAACTAAAGAGCTTCTGCACAGCAAAAGAAACTATTATCAGAGTGAACAGGCAACCTAGAATGGGAGAAAATTTTGCAATCTATCCATCTGACAAAGGGCTAATATCCAGAATCTACAAGGAACTTAAACAAATTTAAAGAAAAAAAAACATCCAAAAGTGGGCAAAGGATATGAACAGACACTTTTCAAAAGAAAACATTTATGCGGCCAACAAACATGAAAAGAAAACCTCATCATCACTGGTCGTTAGAGAAATACAAATCAAAACCACAATGAGATACCATCTCACACCAGTTAGAATAGTGATCATTAATAAGTCAGGAAATCTATTCTTCAGAACAGAGTTGCCCAAATAAATATAACGCAAGCCACGTATATAATTTTACATTTTTTAGTAGGCACATTACAAAAAATAAAACAAACAGGTGAAATTAATTTGAGACAGAAATTTGATGTATCGCAATATATCAAAATATTACATTTTGAATATGAAATAAAGATAAAATAAATAATCATTATTATAATTACAATTATTTGGAGACAGGGTTTTGCTCTCTCACCCAGATTGGAGTGCAGTGATGTGATCATGGCTTACTGCAGTCTTAATCTCCTAGGCTCAAGCAATCCTCCTGCCTCAGCCTCCTGAGTAGCTAGGACTACAGGTGTGCACCACCACACTAGGCTAATAAAATTATTTATGAGGTATTTTACATTATTTTCATGCTGCATGCTTGAAATTTAGTGTATATTTTATGTTTGCAATCATATCTCAATTCAGACTAGCTACAATTTCAAATGCTCAACAGCCACATTTGGCTGCTGTGACAACTGTATTTAAGAGTGCAGTCTTAGAATAAAGGAGTTGTGAGGCAAATGACTTCATCCTTGTCCTAGCTTGGAGGAGTCGAAAATGAGACACTGAAGGAGGAAGTGACTTGCCCAGGGTTATGCATTATAGTCATTTAAATGGTAGCCTCCAAGAAGGTATATCCACATTATAAAATTGCTTTTAAAAGTAAATGTAAAACAAGACTTGATTGCTAGAAAGTTGAAACCTTATATTAAAAAAAAAAATACCCAAAATGGAGCCAAGCCCATTTCCTACCTTCTTTCAATATTGTGCTTTTGGACCTGGTAAATTCTTAAACGAGAGTAGGAAAAAATGCCCTTGTTTTCTTACCTCCCATGTTAGCATTCTTTGTTGTTGGAACATTTCATTAAGTGGATCATCTAACTCCATCTACTGGGACTTAGGGATCTAGGGGTCACCTGTGCGTGTGTGCGTGTGTGTGTGTGATGAACAGTTGCTTTGGAGAGGAAAGTCAGCGTACCAAGAAGCAGGGAAAGCATGACTGCATGGTTTCAGGAAGATGGGATGACTTGTTTAAGAACCCACTCTCCGTACACCCCACCTCGTGCGTTGGGATCTGCGTCCCTCTCACAGCACTGGCTGTTCTGCCCAATATTCAGGAGGAGGCAAAGGCATGTGGCAGCTGTCCAGACAGTGGGGACCCAGGTGCTGTCCTTCTGGAAAGCATCCAGGTGCCCCAGGGTTACAAAGAGGGGAATATCCAGGTGTAACTGCAGGCTTGTTTCTTGTTACTGCCTCCCACCCTGTGCCCTCCTGCTTACATGCAAACGATCTTGGGCAAGCCTGGCAACCATACCTTCATTTTCTGCCACGTGAAAAGGCCAGAGGCTGCCAGGGGAGGCCATAAAGTGTTTTGTTCATTCATTTGGAAAGATTAAGAAATAGGGCAAGAGAGTTGTACATTTCTCCTGGAGGACCTCCCAACATTGTGCTCTAAAGACAGGCCTTGCCTTTCCTGCCTCATAAACTAGAATGGTCTACCTTTCCATAGAGTGAAGCTTAATGAGATGCAGACAGCTCTGCAGGCACCATCACAGATAGCGTTTTCCATTTCTAGCTCTTTCTCATTTCATTTCTTCATTCATCCACTAATGTCTCTGCCTTTGGGGAGTTCATTACCTATTGAAGGAGAGTGATGCATCAATCAATAACTTCAGATTAGAATGACACTGGCAGTGAGTGCATGTCAATGGCAAAGATGTGCATGGTGGAAGAAGTCTCTATAAAGAGGGGATCTGAGCAGCTCCGAGTCTTAGGAAGAGCTTCCTTGCAGAAGAAAAGAAGGAACTGGGGTCAGTAGGATGAACAGGATTAATTAGGTTGTGGGAGTGAAAGGGCAGAGCTGGGAACAGCTCTCTCCTGGTGGGAGAGTGGATCATGCCCTTAAGGAATGGAAAAGAGAATGAACCCATTTGAAAATGTGATTCCTGAATTCTTTGACTCTCCTTTCCTTTCATCAAGGGGAGGAGTTTATGTCCTTTGAAATGACGTAGACTTTTGTGACTCCCTCAGTGAACAGATTATGACAGAGCAATGCTTTGTGACTTCTGAGGCTCAGTCATGCAAGGCTAGACAGTTTCTGGCAGGTTCTCATTGAACACTTGCTTCTGAAAGACTGCTACTTGCTCCCTTTCAGGTCCCAGCCCTGGTCAACAGTCCCGGCTGAGCCTGTCTTTAGCAATCTCAGCTCAGACTCCAGGCTTGTGAGTAAAGATGCCATCTTGTATGTGGACCCTCCAGTCCAAGCTCATCTGAGACCCAATACCTGGTATCAGACATCCAGAGCAGAGTAGAGGCAAGGACAACCATTCCCACTGGGTTTTTTCTAAAATTTTTACTCATAGGATTTCTGATCAAATAAAATGGTTGCTGTGTGGCTCTTCTAAGTGTGGGGTTCTTTGTTTCATGCTAAAAGACAAGTGGAACAAGTCATGTAGGCAGAGAACAAACTATAAGGACCAGGCACGCTGTGAAATGAGGTTGGAGAGATGTCTGCTTTAGAACTTGCTGGTTTTGAGAACCAGAATGAGGACTTTGATCACTATCCCTAGGGAAATGGGAAGCTATTGAGAGGTTTTGACCTGGGAGAAACAAAACCAGATTTGTGTTTTGAAAGATCACATGGACTGCAGTGTGGACAATGCTGGATTGAAAAGGGCCTGGGCTAGATTTGGAATCTAGCCTCGGATGTCATTGACGTGTCTAGGTGAGAGATGGCGGCATCTTGAACTAATAGGGTGCAGGTGGACCTTGGTATATGTGAAAATAGTAGAAAGATCTCTAGAAGGTAAAGTTTCCTTGTGTTGACCATGGCTTGATGAAGAGGAGGTGTCTCTGGGAAAGGTCTCCTTGGCTCCTAAGAGGCAGAGTTATGCTGCTTTTTGATATTGATATCATTTTTCTCAGACAAAGGAGTGATGAAGACAAAGAATTTGGCTTTCGACATTTTAAATTAATGTAACGCTTAACATTCAAAGTAGAGATAATGAGTAGGTGTCTACATGTAAGGGTCTACAACTCAGGAAGAAGCTCGGCTCAGTCCATCAGTTGAGAGTCATCAGCCTAGAAATGACCACAAAAACCACAGATTTGAATGAATTGGCCTAGGGAATAAGTTCAAAATAAAACTGCGGAGATCAAGAGGAAGAAACTCCAGTATTCAAAAGACAGTAATGGAGGATAGGCTGAGAAGAAGAAACCTACAGATGGAGGAGTGTTCCTGTGTCCTGGAAACTTGGGAAAGATCATGAAGAGAATGAAGAGCATGAAGAGAATGAGCATGAAAGATCATGAAGATCTCTAAGAGAATGGCCTAAGCGAGAACCCATCAAGAGGGCAGATGTAAGCAGAAGGCAGATAAGTAGGAGAAAAAGTGAATGTTGGGAATTGTAGGAAAAAGAAAAAGAGAGAGAGAGACTTTTCCTAGGAGCTGTCTGCAGAAAGGGAGGCTCAAGATAAGGTGCTCATTAATGAAGGGTTGAGAGCAGTGATTTTTTTCCCCTCTAAAAATGGGAAGATCACAAGTAAGTTACCTAAAATCGTGAAAGATCTCATAAAATGTGCTGGAGACAGACAAGGAATAATTGAGATTTTAAGACTCCTGACCAAGCAGGGAAGTCTGTCTTAGAACAAGGGGTTAGGGATAACCTCAAGTGAGAGAAGGGACTGCCTCCTTGAAGTTACCAGGCAGAAGAAGAGGATGTAGGTTAGTTGAAGGTGTGATATTCAGGGGAAGTTGAGGGACTTCTCATCCTATTGTTTCAAATTTCTCTAAGAAATGAAAAATTTTGTCATCTCCTATGTGTTGTGGGAGTGATTGCAGAGATTTGAGAGAAGTGCTAAGGGTTTAAAATATCTGTTTTGAAAATAGGACCTTGATGGAACAGGAAAACACAGGAGAGCTCCCGGCAGTAGTTATCCTGCCTTTGAGGCTGAACATTAATGCATTCTGCCTTGCTGGGTTATCTCTTTCGGCAGCACTTGCTTCTTGAATGAAGATGAATGTGTCAGAGTTCATTTGGAATTTGAGTTTACCAAAATAAGAAAGGCAGAGGGTAAGGGATTTCAGGGTCCTGGCAAAAATATTCCTGAAGCAATCTAGACTGTGCTAGGAGGAAACATGAGTAGTTAATGGATTAGGAGAAATTCCAGGGGTTTAGTTGACATTATTGAACTGCTGGGTTTAGTTGACATTATTGAACTGCTGAGTCAATGTTCCTCCAAGACACCAATATTGACTGAGAATCTATGACCTATGCAGCCCAGTTACATGCTTTAGTACCTCATAGCGGTTATGAGATTAGACTCTTGCATCACACTGTCTAGAGCTAAATTTCGGTTTCTCCACCAAAGAGACACTGAGCTTGGGCACATCACTCAACCTAGGAGGGAAACTACTCTCCCTCTGTAAGACCGAGATGGTGGTTATTGCAGAACCTACATCATGAGCTTACCATACATGAGTTAATTGCACAAAGTACTTCAACAATGCAGACACATATAAACAATGCATATTTAACAGCATTGTTTTGAATGCTTACCCAAAACCTTGAGGCAGCTAGTGTTGCTTCTCTTTCATACTTGAAGGAAACTGAGGCTCAGGGAAGGTTAAGCGTGTGCCCAAGGTCCCAAATAACTAAGGTAGATGATCAGCTTAGCCACAATCATGCTTACAGATCACATATTGCTAAGCTTGTTTAACATTTATTGTCCTTCGTGGCTAGAAGAATTGGAATCTAGAGAAAGTTGGTTTAACTTCTTCTTTTTATTTTTTGTTTCTTTTTTTGATTTTTTATTTTTTTGGTTAGTGTGTTTGTTTTATTTCCAAAAAAGCAACAGCAACAGTCCTTAGAAGAAAAGTGAAAAAGTGGCCAAGGCTAGTGAGCATTGATTTGTCCCGTGCAATGAATGTCTGGAAAATAAATCTGGGTGTCCCTGAAGTGTGACCTGGGCCACCCATTACTTAAGCATCCTTTTAATGCTTTTCCTCTCTGATGTATATTTTAAAGAAAAAACTTTATTTTCCATAAGTTATTGGGGCATAGGTGGTATTTGGTTACATGAGTAAGTTCTTTAGTGGAGATTTGTGAGAACCTGATGCACCCATCACCCGAGCAGTATACACTGCACCATATTTGTTGTCTTTTATCCTTCATCCCTCTCCCACTATTCCCCCCGAGTCCTCAAAGTCCATTGTTATCATTCTTATGCTTTTGCATCCTCATCGCTTAGCTCCCACACATCAATGAGAACATATAATATTTGGCTTTCTATTCCTGAGTTACTTAACTTAGAATAATAGTCTCTAATCTCACCTAGGTCATTGCAAATGCTGTTAATTCATTACCTTTTATGGCTGGATAGTATTCCATCATATATATATGAATATATATAATATATATATATTCAGAGTTTCTTTATTCACTCTTTGATTGATTGGCATTTGGGTTGGTTCCACAATTTTGCTATTGTAAATTGTGCTGCTATAAACATTTCTGTGCAATTATCTTTTTAGAAGAATGACTTCTTTTCCTCTGAGTAGATACCCAGTAGTGGGATTGCTGGATCAAATGGTATGCACCTTGCACTATTCCAAGATGCCTCCTGAAAAGTGCCTTGGGCCATTTTCCCACCTGCACCATGTGGGTTATTCACTAGGTACATCTACTTCACAGGTGTGTTATAAATATGATATGGAATATGAAAGAAAGTATTTGTCAACTGTAGAGCAGTCTCTGTTCTCTGACTTTCTCCCTCACCTTCTTGTTACTTCTCATTTCCTTCCATTTCAAAATGTACATTAGACTAGAGTATTCTCCAGTCCATGGACACAACTGTTTTACTCCAGAAGGGCCTAAGAGGGCTATAAATGAAATTGGGATTCCAACAAAACAGATTCCATCTGCTGGCAGCCTGTTTGGTCCCTTAACAAGCCTCGAACACAGACAGATCTTCTACCTCTTTGTCATCAAGATAAAGCCAAGTAAGGATATAAAAACACAAAATAATACAAATAATAGACTCTTTGTAAAGAGATTTGGGATTGGACCAGTCTTGGACATAGAGCATAACTGTATCAACTGTAACTGTCATGGTAGCAGTATCTCTTTTACAGACTCAGAGGCCAGTTACAATTGGTTTACAAATAGAGTGGAGAGAGGAACTACACAGAGTAGGGGTGGAGAAGTTATGTATCCACCGAAGACAATTTTCCCATTTCTTTCTTCTCACATCCATGCCATGCAGCTATTTGATGAAAGACCTAGTTATCTATGGCATCTCCCCTCTCTGATGCCTTCCCACCAATATGGCTGGGACCTTACCAGTTGGAGACAGAGTACTTCATCTGGGAGTGCTATGTTTGTAACCCTATCTGGGCCCAGAGCAGTCCCTCTGTGGAATGTATTATTGAACGCATAAGTAAAATTACTGCCAGGGGCTCCCGGTCACTCACAGACAAATCCCCAAACCTTTAGTGTGGCCTTTTCCATAGAAAGGAGAGATAAATAATGATTAAAAAGAGAAAGTAAAGAAATAGTAGCATGAGGATATCATTTAAAAATATGATGAAATAAACAAATAAGTGAGACACAAGCGCTTGGCTCTGAAAAGCTGGATTTGGAAGAGAACAGGATTAGGGTGGGAGATTACACACTATTTGACTCACTAAACTACATACATAGACTATTTTGATAAGAATTAAAAATTTTAAAAATTATGTCAATGTTTCTATTCTGTGAGATAGGGAAGGCGATAATAAGGACTTTTGATAACTGCCAATCTTTAAGAAAAGCTGAACAGCAATTTTTCAATTAGTACTTTGATGTAGCCTGTGTTTCTGAGTTACTACTTATATTTTTATTTCATCAGAAATATTCTATAATTAGAAAGAAAATAAATAAGAGAGAGATGATAATCCAATAGATATAGTAAAATAATATTTACAAAATCTTTAGATTACTAAGGTCCAAGAGCAGTCTAACCATAATGCCATTTAAAATTTGCATATTTTTAAACTTTTTAAAATGTCTATTGCTTTCCCTGAAGTTTGCAGGGGATTAGAGCTTGTTATATACATCTTAGTGATAAAGACACCGGGTTTATATACATTGGTTTTCCCGTGGTTTAATAGTCTCAACAATCTCGAATACAGATAGGTTCTCTCTTCCCTCCTTTTGCAATGCTTTGTCTGGGATCCTCAATAAGCTAAGTTATGCTACAATAACAAATATCCCCCACAGTTCCATGAATTAAAACAACAAGTATGTGTTTACAGTGCCTGCTACATGTCCATCCTATATCACTAGAGACTGTTTCATATAGTGGTGCTTCTACCAGTCCAGACAGACTGAATCACCACTGTTTGGAATATTGCCAGGCATCACTCCAGGGTGGAAAAAAAAAAAAACCCTGAAGCCTGTTACCTGGAAGTGTACCCAAAACATCTGCTCAAACTCACTGAAAACTTCATGTGCCCACAAAAGAAAGATAGGAATGTTTGAAGAAAAGGTCTAATGATTACCCAGCCTTCATGTTCACGGGTGATTGAAACCACTCCTCCTTAATAGTAAGACTGTTTTTCACCACAGTTAGCTAGGACACACTTTTTTTCCCATGGTCTGTACTTCGTCATCCCTCCAATAGTAACAACTACTGGGGCAGCAGAGGGAGAGGGGTTGGGAAATGAGGAGAAATAATTCAAGTGATGCACGTTGGAGGGCACCATGTACAATATGATTCATTTGTGCTATTATTACTTGGTTTGCTGCACCAAGGTGTGAATGAGTCTCTTCCCAGTGATCCCACCCCAACTTGGTATAACCTCCTGAGCAATTACTTTTAAGGTAAATAATGACAATAATGATGATAAGTGTGAAAAGTGGTGTATTTCATTTTTCCTAAAGTCAATGTCTGTGAAAAGGGAGAAGAGGTTTCCACATAAGCAAAAAATTAGGGGAAGCAAGGTGAGGTGCTCAGGGCTGGAATGCAGAGACTTGAGGACACTGGTACTTCTCTTTTGATTGAAGATGAGGCAGAAAATGGGGTGAGAGTGTTTATACTGCTTTTCATAACAGTAAAGAAAGAGAAAATAAATTCATATACATGCATTACTAGAAAAGGTGAGCAGAATACTCTAATGAAGACAAAGTGATTGCCCATGAAGAATAAGAGTCCCCTTATGTTTGCATTTATTTTCTACTAAGATAGATTGGATTTTGATATTCTAGAAAGGCATAGAGCAGGCAGAACTCTGTGTAAAAACTACCTGCATTTAGGAACTTGATTAACGGATCTCTAAGTCTTAAAAAACAAAACCCTAAGGTCTTACAGTGTTGAGAAGAGGAGTTTTAAGTCACAGCCGCTCAGGTGCCTCTATCTCTCCTTCCTGTATATCTCTGTTTAGTGGGTGGTTTTGAAACATAAAGTAGTCAGTATATGAAAGACGTCTGACACATCTTCTGGCTTGTCAAAGGTCAAAACAAAGCAGTAAGTTGTTCCATTTTTCTTTGTTCTCCTAAAGTAACTTGGTCTGAATCACACATTCAAGGAAAATCCCTACTGGCTCTGGCTTTGTCCAGGACAAGCCCTTATTAGTAAATTGAAACTCAATCCAAGGCCATCAAACTGGTACGTCTATGAGTCTGGAAAAACCACTGTGTTACTAGGTTTGAGATGCTAGATCTCAATAATCAGTAACGCAGACACAGCTTAAATCATAATGCCTAAGTCCTTTTAAATACATGGAAAGCCTTCCCAAGAAGGATGGGTACAAACAAGCCCAGACTGTGAAGACTACAATAAATAGACAACTCTTCAATGCCCAGATACAGACAAACATGCACAAGTATCAGAACCATCCATGATAGCATAATATCACCAAATGAACCAAATAAGTCACCAGGGACCAATCCTGGAGAAACGGAGATATATGACTTTTAAGACAGAGCATTCAAAACAGCAGTATTGAGGAAACTCAAAGAAATTCAAGATAATGCAGAGAAGGAATTTGAAATTTTACCAGTTAAATTCATCAAAGAGGTTGAAATAATTTAAAAGAATCAAGCAAGAATCAAGAATTTCTCCAAGCAGAAATTCTGGAGCTGAAAAATGCATTTGATATATGGAAAAAGTGTCAGTCTTTTAACAGCAGAATCAATTAAGCAGAAGAAAGAATTACTGAGCTTGAAGACAGACTATTTGAAAATATACAGTCAGAGAAGACGAAAGAGAAAATAATGAAAAAATGAAGTCTGCCTATAGAATCTAGAAAATAGCCTCAAAAAGACAAATCTAAAAGTTATTGGCCTTAAAGAGGTGATGGAGAAAGTGATAGCAGTAGAAAGTTTATTCAAAAGGATAATAACAGAGAACTTCCCAAACCTAGAGAAAGATATTAATATCCAAGAGTAAAAAGTTTCAATACGCCAAGCAGCTTTAAACCAGAGAAGATTACCTCAAGGCATTTAATAATCAAACTTCTAAAGGTCAATCACAAAAAAGGATCATAAAAACAGCAAGAGAAAAGAAACAAACTTGCAAGGATGGCTTAACATATGCAAATAAATCAATGTGATACATCATATCAACAAAATGAAGAACAGAATCATATAATCGTTCAATTCATGCTGAAATAGTATTTGGTATAATTAGCATCTTTCATGATAAATACCCTCAAAAAACTAGATATAGAAGGAACATACCTCAACATAATAAAAGACATATATGACAGACCCACAGTTAGTATCGTATTGAATGGGGAAAAACTGAAAGTCTTTTCTCTAAGATCTAGAACACGACAAAGATGCCCACTTTCACCACTGTTATTCAGCATGGTAATGGAAGTCCTAGCTAGAGCAATCAGAAAAGAGAAATAAATAAAGGGCATCAAAATGGAAAAAGAAGTCAAATTATCCTTGTTTGCATATAATATGATTTGGAAAATCCTAAATGCTCCACCAAAAAAAAAAAAAAGGAAAACTGATAAATCCTGTGAAGTTGCAGTACACAAAATTAACATAAAAAAGCAGTAACTTTTTTATATGCCAACAGCCAATAATCTGAAAACAAAATAAAGGAAGTAATTCCATTTATAGTAGCTACAAGTAAAATAAAATACCTAGGAATTAATTGAAGAAGTGAAAAATGTTGATAACGTTTGGCTGTGTCCCCACCCAAATCTCATCTTAAATTGTAGTTTCCATAATCCCCACATGTGGTGGGAGGGACCCAGTAGGAGGTAATTGAATCATGGTAGTGGTTTCCTTCATGTTATTCCCATGATAGTGAGTAAGTTATCACGAGGTCTGATGGTTTAATAAGGGGCTTCCCCTTTCACTCATCTCGTAGTTCTCTCTTTGCTGCTTTGTGAAGAAGAATGTATTTCCTTCCCCTTCTGCTATGGTTGTAAGTTTCCTGAGGCCTTCCCAGCCATGCACAACTGTGAGTCAATTAAACTTCTTCCCTATATAAATTACCCAGTCTCAAATATTTCTTCATAGCAGCATGAGAACGAATTAATACAGATGTCTATAATAAAACTATAAAATTAATGGAAGGAATTGAAGAGGACACCAAAAAAATGGAAAGATACTTTATGTTCATGGATTGGAAGAATAAACATTGTGAAAATCTTGATACTACCCAAAGCAATGTACAGATTCAATGCAATCCCTATCAAAATATCAATGAGATTCATCACATAAATAGAAAAATCTTAAAATTTTCATGGAATCACAAAAGACCTAGAATAACAAAAGCTATCCTAAGCAAAAAGAACAAAATTCAAAGAATCACATTACTTTACTTCAAATCATACTACAGAGGTAAATAAACCAAAATGATTATACTGGCATAAAAACATATACACAAACCAGTGGAGCAGAATAGAGAACCCAGAAATAAATTAATACACCTAGAGTGAACTAATTTTTGACAAAGATTCCAGGAACATACATTGGGGAAAGGACAGTCTTTTCGATAAACAGTGCTGGGAAAAATGGATATCCATATGCAGAAGAATAAACTAGACTCCTATCTATCACCATATAGAAAAGTCAAATCAAAATGGATTAAATACTTAAATCCAAGACCTTAAACTATGAAACTACTATTGAAGGTAAAAGAAAAAAGTTGGGGAAACTCTCCTGAACGTTGGAGTGAGCAAAGACTTATTGGATAATACTCCACAGACATAGGCAACCAAAGCAGAAATGGATGAATGGGATCACATGAAGTTTAAAGCCTCTGCACAGCAAAAGAAGAAATCAACAAAGTGAAGAAACAACCCACAGAATAGGAGAAAATATTTACAAACTACCCATCTGAGAAGGGATTAATACCCAGAATATATATATGGAGCTCAAACAACTCTACAGGAAAAAAAATCTGTTAATTAGATTTAAAAAAGTGCAAAAGATCTGAACAGACATTTCTCAAAAGAACGAAACAGAAATGGCAAACAGGTATGTGAAAAGGTGCTTAACATTACTGATTATCAGAGAAATATATATAATATATTATCTCACCCCAGTTAAAATGGCTTTCTTTCCAAAAGACGGTCAATCACAAATACTGGCGAGGATGTAGAGAAAGGGGAACCCTCATATACTCTTGGTGGGAATGTAAATTCGTACAACCACTGTGGAGAACAGTTTGATGGGTCCTCAAAAAATTAAAAATAGAGCTACCATAAAATTCAACAATCCCACTCCCAGTTATATACCTAAAAGAAACGAAATCAGTATATCAAAGAGATACCTGAACTCCTATGTTTATTGCAACACTATTCACAATAGCCAAGATTTGAAAGCCACCTAAGTGCCCATCAACAGATGAATGAATGAAGAAACTGTGGTACATATATACAATGGAGCACTATTCAGCCATAAAAAGAATAAAATTCTGTCATCTGCAAGACCATGGATGAAGATGGAGGTCTTCATGTTAACTTAATAAGCCATGCACAAAAAGATAAATATCACATGTTCTTACTTTTTATCTGTAGGGACTAAACATTAAAACAATTGAACTCATAGAGATGGAGGGTAAAAAGATAGTTACCAGAGGCTGGGAAGAGTAGTGGTTGGGGGAAGGAGGGGTGGTTAATGAGTACAAAAAAGCAGAAAGAATAAACAAGACCTAGTATTTGTTAGCACAAGAGGGTGACTGTAGTAAAAGATAACTTAATTATTCATTTGAAAATAACTAAAAGTATAATAGGATGTGTTTGTAACACATAAGATAAATGCTTGAAGTGATGAATATTCTATTTCCCCTGATGTGATTATCATGCATTGCATGCCTGTATCAAAATATCTCATGTAACCCATAAATATATATACCTACTATGCACCCACAAAAATTGAAAATTAAGAAAAGAAACTCAAATAAGATGGAAAATATGCTTCTTGTCTTCCTAGAAGATGAGATTTCTCTCTTCTGAGTACCCATGCTAGTTTTCTAGGACTATTGTAACAAATTATCACAAACTGGGTGGCTTAAAACAACAGAAATTCCTTCTCGAATAGTTTTGGAGACCAGAAGTCCAAAAATAAAGGCTTCAACAAGGTCATACTCCCTCCAAAAGCTCTAGGAAATAATCCTTCCTTGCCTCTTCCAGATTCCTGCATCTCCAAACATTTCTTGACTTCAGGAAACATCACTCTACTCTGCTTCTGGCTTCATGTGGCCATCTCTCTGCTTCGGTGTGTCTCAAATCTCCCTCTGCCTTTGTCTCATAAGGATACCTTGTATTGACTTTAGGGCCCACCCTAAATACAGGATGTTCTCATCTCAAAATTCTTAATTACATCTATAAAGACCCTATTTCAAAACAAGTCACATTCACAAGTTCTAAGTTCTATTTGGGGGCCACTATTCAACCCACTATAGTACCCATTTAGGAGTTGTCAGGCAGCATAGATGACTGGACTTCTTCAATGGGGTATTGCTCATGTAGGAGGCAGATATGACATTTAGGAAAGGGGAAAATTCCTTCAAGTCTTCCTCACTCACCCAATTAGGATGACTTAGATTTGTAGAATCTTCTCAATTCATTTCTAAGAGAGTACTAAGTGGCCTCTGGAACTTGGGAGGAAATTATTCCTTATCACTAGCCAGGCTCTCAGCATTCAGTTGTTCCACTTTTTGATTAAAAAGAAAGTCTTTCCTGAGCACCCATGACACATCCTGGGCTAGACACTGGGTTGACAAGGAGGTGGATGGGACAAGGCACTGGTCACTTTCTCCCAGCGATAAGCCCTCCTTTGGAGACCTGCTCTCTTCTGCTTTCTAGGGAAAAGGGAATTTAAGGAACATAGGTTTTGTCTCCCTGGCCTCAGCTGATTGCATCAGGAATGGATACCTGGTCATATATCAGCCCCACAATGAATTAAGAGATGAAGCCCCTGTTTTCTTGTTTGTTCTCTCTTTGTTGAGCAGTCTTATTCACGATGTGCCCAGTGCCAACTTGCAAAAACGACGAGACAGGTGCTTAAAGAGAAGAGATGCCGCATATCTCCAAGGAAAACAAGTCTTCTCACTGCCTCGAACACCCCATGATCTTTTTTGAAATTAAGTTCCAAATGTCCTCAGATTTCTGTCCTCTGCAGCCAGCTGATCTCTGGCTATGCCCTCAGTGAAGGAAAGAGACAGACCCCTGGCACATCTAGACACATGGTGCAGTACTTGGTTCAATAAGGATGTAAGCAAAGTGCTACAGGATTTGGGAAAAGGGTGGCTGACTGGCTCTGTAAGCAAAGAATGTGTCACCAAATAGGCAACATTCATTTGGAAAAATGAGTAGAAATTTTGGAGGTTGAATTTTATTAAGTAGTATGCTCATGAAGTAGTTCACAGCCCTGTATTCACATCTGGGCAATACCTGAGACCACTTCAGACCAGTTGAACAGAGGTTGTAAATTCCGCATGTGCAGCTTTTTAATTCCCCCAGGTGATTCTGATGTACAGAGAAGACTGAGAATCACTGACTTGATGAGTTACATAATAAACCCACTTCCTTCTAGAGCAGTACATCCTCAGTTCTCTTTAGACTAATAGCTACAGTGTCATCGTCCTGAAGCCAGCCATGTGCCACTCACTACATTCACAGCCCCCTAGTGCCCCACTGTGTGAAACATGCAGCAGGTGCTAAAGAAATATGTTTAGCTTTTATGCAGCACTAGCAGACATAGGCTTCTGATACTCACTGGGCTGCGTCACTTGTTTTTGTCAACAGCTTCCTCTCCTTCATTGGTGACATCATTGACTCCTAAAAATCATCCTGTACTTTATATTTGCATCCTTCTTTCTTCTGCCACTGCATTAGTTCAGGCCTTTCACATAACATTTTTATTATGGGTCTCTCTGCATCCAATGAGTCATTTTGTTATCATCATAATCATGATCATCATATACTCACACACCCCAAACAGATGCATGCACCCCACTATCTATCCATTATCTATCCACCCAGTCATCCATCATCCATTTATCCATCCGTCACCCACCCATTCACCCACTCACTTAGCCATTCATCCATCCATTCCTCCATACACTCAACTATTCACTTGTCCATTTATTCATCCACGTCTCCACACACTCAACCATACAGCCCATCCTGTCATGGGTAGAGTGAGGGTTCAATTTAGAGTTAGAGATGAGAAGATGGAGGCTGGATTTAGGGAGGACATGAAAGCACTCCAGCAGAGTTAATACCTAGTGGACATGTGAATGGTCAAGGCACGTGTGTCCACCTAAGAGTGGATTCATAGTCACCCCTGGCAGAGGGAACAGACTGACCATCTGCCTGAGGAAGTGAAACAGTGTGATCCATGCAGATAACTTCCCAGGGGACCCACGCAGCAGGCGTGGGTGTTGGGAATCGGGGAGAGATGGTGTGCTGAGGGTCAGGAGGGAGGACCTTGGAACCTGGAATAAAGTGTTCAATTTATATGGAAGATTATGGAGATTGCAGGAGGATTTTATGCAGGGATGGGGGTGACATGAAGTGCGTATCTCCAACCATGGAGAAGTCCCTCTCATCTTTTCCCATTTCTGTGCATGGTCCTTGGCTAGTTTAGGAAGTTTGCTGTGGGTTGATGTGCCAACCCAAGATTAGGGAGTATTAGAAACCACTCTCTCAAGAAATAAATAACTCCAAAGGTGTGAGCAGTCAGTTTAGAAAACCTCACCCCACTGCCATCACTCCTGCCTTACAACCAGTTCCTGCCTTTCCCCACTACAACTAAGAAGGACTTTAGACAGATTTTATGCTGAAGAGTTAACACTTGGCTTGTGTTCTCCTTCCTCCACTCTCTCCCTTTCGCCTGCCCTCCCTCCTCTCACCCAGCAAGAGAGGGCCTGGACATTCTCCCTGGCCAGTTACTGGGAGACACACTGAGAAGAACAGCAGCCCACCATCCTTCAAGGGCAGCAGGCAGCATATGAGAAGGTCCAGAGGTGCGAGGGAGCCTGGTCCACTGAGGTTTGAAATGAAGCCTCTTCTCCTAGGTGATGGAGTTGGAGGGAATGAGGTAGGAGAGGCCCCTGGAGGGTAAAAGGACACTGGAGTTTCAACTTTATTCTAAAGAGGAAGAAGAGAGAAGACAAGATCGATAAAGTATTTTAAACTTATAAGAGAGATATTAAATTTATATTTTAAATTTTAATCACAGATATAAAAATTACTAGAAATAGAAAAGTATATGTATATGTACATCATATATATGATAGATAAATATAAATAATGGATAGATAATGGATGGATGGATAGATAAATACATAGATACAGTGATAATTGATGAATGGATGGACAGATGGATGGATGGGTGAGATAATGAGTAAATGGATGGATAGATGATAGATAGATACATACATGCATAGATAGATAATGGATGTATAGATGACAGAAACACAGATGTATACATAATGAATGAATGATTGAACAGATGAGTGGAAGCGTAAGATAGACAGACAGATAGATAGATAGATAGATAGATAGATAGATAAAATTTTGGAATTCATCAAGTCTTCCTAACACAAGAACTTGAATTTATGAAGTCTATCCACAAGAACTAGAAACCAGAGAGAAAAGACTGGCATATTTGTTTGTTTATTTTGTTTTGTTTTGTTTTTTGAGATTAGATGGAGTCTTGCTCTGTCGCTCAGACTGGAGTGCAGTGGTGCAATCTCAGTTCACTGCAACCTCTGGCTCTGGGTGCAAGCAATTCTCCTGCCTCAGCCTCCTGGATATCTGGGATTACAGGCAACCAAGACGATGCCCAGCTAATTTTTGTATTTTTCATAAAGATGGGGTTTTGCCATGTTGGCCAGGCAGGTCTCAAACTTTTGACCTCAGGTGATCTTTCCACCTTGGTCTCCCAAAGTACTGGGATTACAGGTGTGAGCCCCATGGCCAACTGGCATATTTGAATATATAAAATTATACATATTTTATGTGTCAGAAGATACAATGCAAAAGTTAGAAGACAACAGATTGAGAGACCATATTTGTCACTTTTGCACAAAAATTATTAACAATTTTAAAAGCAGCTCAATAGGAAAATTAGTCAATTCATAGAAAGATGAAATATTAATTCACTGCAAATAGCCTCTAGTAGTCAGAGAAATGCAAATCAAAGCGATAAGATGGCATCGTTCAACCATCATGTTTTTCTTTAAAAAAAAAATTGATAATGGTCCTAAGCTGAGAAGTTGGAAGAACGTCTGCTCTTTCACAGACAGCTACTCAGAGTGTTTCATAAACTGATACAGTCTTTTTAGTGAGCAATTTGGCAATTAACTTTCAATTTTTTTTCTTTCTTCTTCTTCTTTTTTTTTTTTTTGACACGGAATCTCGCTCTGTTGCCCAGGCTGGAATTCAGTGGTATGATCTCAGCTCACTGCAACCTCTGCCTCCCAGGTTCAAGCAATTCTCCTGTCTCAGCCTCCCGAGTAGCTGGGACTACAGGCGTGCACCATCAAGCCCAGCTCATTTTTGTATTGTTAGTAGAAACAGAGTTTCACCATGTTGCCCCGGCTTGTCTCAAACTCATGAGCTCAAGTGACCCACCTGCCTCAGCCTCCCAAAGTGCTGAGATTACAGGCATGAGCCACCACTCCTGGTCTTCAAAATATTTTAAAAGTCCACACTGTTTGTCCCAATGATATGCATGCAGCAGTTTGTTTCCACTGCATCATAACCTGTAATAGCAACAATGGCTCCAAAACTAACCTCCACGTCCTTCGATAGATTACATATGTGTGTATATGTGTATGTATATGTATAATGTGTATATGTGTGTGTGTGTGTGTGTATATATATATACCCCAAATCCTTGAACTCTGAATTAGCAAAGAGCTCTTGAGCATAAGTTATGGCAGTTATATGAACAGCTGTAGAATTATGTCATTGCTAGTTAAAAAGAATAAGCCCCAGAAATAGATGAATGCCCCATTCATGTAAACAAATAAGTAAAAATTTGTCTGCATACAAAGACCTCTCAATGAGTAGAAGATGGCCTGGGAGGCTTGCGGGAGTGGGCAGGCTTGTGTGAGGGTGCTGTATTATTTTTTGGCAAAAAGGGAGTTTGTATAATTGGCTTTATATTATTTATTTTTAGACATTTTACAATGATAATGTGTCCATTATTTACTCATGTGATTTGAAAGAAAAACTAACTAACAAAATGTAGTTTAAGAAATAGATCACTCTGGTAGCAACGCCCAGGATGGATTGAAGTGATCAGAAAGCCTGGAGAGGGGATCTTGCAGGGATCTGGGCAGCATGTGAAGACCTGTCAGCTGATCCACAATGGCCATAGTTGAATTTGGAGAACAGGAGCTAAAGTCATGAAATACTGAGAGGGCAGAATCCAGACCATTAGGTTATCCGACAGGGCAGGAACTTGTCAACGAAGATGCTCAGAGTGTATTGGGTAAGTTACAGGGTGATGGTGCTGCCATTAACAATGACAAGTAATGCAGAATGTGGAAAAGCAATTGAAACCTGAGGAAGCGTGCACTTGGTGTTATTTTATGTGGGGGTTATACTTAGGAAACTGCAAAGAACAACTGGGATCAAGGCTATAGGAGTTGGGTGAGCTGTAGACCAATTTTATTTGGCCTCTAACTTAGGTTTAATCAGTGGACTTACACCATCCCACTTTGGAGCCAAAATGGACATTAATTGTCTCAGCTCCTGACCTGTAGACCCTGAACTTCTAGAACTGCTCAGGACAGCAAGCTCTTAACTGCCAATGCTTCAAAAATCTGAAAGGAAATGTCTGTTTGTCTGGAATGAGGCTGCCTTCACTAACTACAGTCATTTTCTTTGCTTTGCCTGGAATCATCCCACTTGTATTGCTCACCTGGTACAGCTTAAAAGCTCTGATTGATAAAATGGAAAGACAAACCAACAACCAAACATCTATGGAAAACAACAGTCTACAAAGAATGTGCTTCACCCCATACCTTCGGGGTTGGATAACAGGGAACATTTTTTTTTCCCTTTTATCGATTTAGGGGGTAGAAAGTCAGTTTTATTAGATGGATATATTGCATAGTGGTGAATTTTGGGCTTTTATTTTTGTGTATGTGTCACCCGAATCAAATAGACTTTACCCAATAGGAAATTTCAAGCTTGCTTTCGCAGGCTGGCCTGGAAGCTTGTTGAGACTCGGTTTTCTCCCTTTCTTTTATGTTCATTTCCTCTTTCACATTATAATGTATGATCAACCTCAATTTTGATATCACCCCCCAGCCCACACCCCACTTTTGGTGTATAATTTTTTTTTCCCTCTGGAAGGGTAGTTGATTGATGGTAGCAGAAAGGACACTGGAAAGAAAAATAAATTAAATTTATGCAAGTGGGGAGGGAGTTGCCTCATTAACAGAATAATTGAGCTGTTAGTTAATTTTACTTGTTATCCACAGAAAAGGGCAAAAATCTTCTAAGCAATGACTCCTCTTCTTCCAAATGATTAAAAGAACAACAAAAAGGTTTGTATCTTGGATGTATCTAGTAATTATATGCCTGACACTTTTTTTTTCTTTGTAAATATCAGACAAGGCAGATGTATTTTTAAAATCCTGGCAATTTACACAACACTATGAAAGTGTCAGTTCTTCCCAATCAGAATTTTCTGCACTTCCCCCACACTTATTAGCAGTAATTTCTGCTAATTGATAATTATTACCTTTTTTCTTAGTCAAATCTCATTGTTGGTGTAACAACACTTCCTACTTTGCTAAGATCAATATGTTTAGCTATCACTGTAAATAATGCATAAAATTAATAATAAAAGTATGCCTGCTCAATAGAATGCAAACTTCATCTATTTTCATATCAGCTCCTTAATTTAGAGTCTTTTTTTTTTTTTTTTTTTTTTTTTGCCACAGACTGGTAATAATAAGTAGCTCTTAAGCCCAAATAATGAAACTGTTCATATGTAAACGTCATTAGGACTTTGACTAAAGCCTGTTGACACAAACTAGGCTATCACTGGGTTCTGGAAGTCCCTGTGGAGAATAAATCTCACTCCCTTTTCAAGTCCCTTGCAATAAATCTTAATTGATTTGTAAAAGAGAATTGTTCTTTACATCCTTGAACTGGACTGGACTGAGCCCTGAGTGATCACTCTTGGATTTCTGTAGCTAATTTCCAGGAAATTGATGATGTCTTTATGGCAGTAAAGGGCAAGGCCAGCCAGCTGCTGGGTCCTAGCCCAAAATGAGCCCTTACCGAGGACCACTGGCAAATGGCCCCAGAAATGCTTCAGAGAAGGTTATCCATCATCCCATTCTCCCAGAATATGTCCTCCACCCCAAACCTACCACTCACCTCACATCCATGCTTAATTAAGTCAAAACTACTCACTCTCTGTAAGACAAAGACCATGGTCTTTAAAAGATATTTATGTATCTATTTATACATGATTCAAGAATCTGAGAATACAGGAAGGTATTGTGGATAGAAGAAAGAAGTAGTCACAAAGCCAAAGCTTTGCCCTTGTTTTGGAGCCAGGGTAGTCCTTCAAGAAACACTTTCCATGTGACAGGATTCTTGTAAGAAATGATACTCACTTGTAGCTGTGGTGGAGAGAGCAGGGGAACTGGGAGCACAGGTTCCTGTTTCTAAAGCTTTGTGCATTAGCTTTGTGACTGACCAAGACTATGTTCTTTTGGGGCCTCAGTTTTCTCATTTGTAAAGTGAAGAAATTCAGAGCATAAGAAGTCTCTAAGCCTCTTCCTATTCTTTTACTCCACTCTAAGTCAATGTCCATCAACCCCACTGTTTATTTACTTGCTTTGAGGATGAAAGCAGGCATAGCCAAAAGATTGATTTCATAAACCACAAGGGGACAAAAAGAAGTTAAGAGCTCACCCACTGGTCAGAGGCCACTGCAGGCCAAGGAAATGCTCTACCCTCATAGTAGTAGAGAGCAAGCAGTGCTGGAGGTAAGCTCATGTGTCACCAGTTGTTACTCAACATGGCCACTATCACTTTTTAAGTAGGAGTAAAAGTATCAAGAAAAAGGAAACACTATTCTCAGAATAGAGAAAAGATCAGCTTCTAAATAAAAAAGACAAACTAGAGTGACCTGAAAAGTGATAGGCTTTCCATACAGAAAAAGAAAGAAAAGAAGAGATTACATCCCTGAAATCAAAATAGCCCCAACTAAGAGAAGCAACAGGATAAGATGGGGATAGAAATGGGACAGACAACAAACCACCTGGAAGCAACGCAAAGCAGGATGACAAAGATGAAACTCACTGTGGAGCTAGAAAAGTACTATGAAAGGCAGAAGAGGCCCAATCAGCCCTATGGAAAGTAAGCCACTGTTGAGGACTAGGAATTTTACATTCCTCCTCAGAATGTAATGGTAAATAAAAATGATATGGCAGATCTCAATCTTGGGATACAAAGACGAATTTTAGTCTATGGTCCATTCAGTGAGTATCTATTGATCACCTATCATATAGCAAGAATTGTTTTTGTACCTCAGCTGTATCAGTGAACAACACAGACAAAAATTCATGAACTCTTGGAGCTTATAGTCTAAGTCTGCAGTCCCCAACCTTTTTGACACAAAGCACCAGTTTCATGGAAGACAACTTTTCACAGACAGCAAGTGGGGAGGGTGGCAGATGGCTTCAGGATGAAAGTCTTCCACCTCAGATCATCAGGCTTTAGTTAGATTTTCATAAGGAGCAAGCATGCAACCTAGCTCCTCTGAACCCTTGCATGCGCAGTTCACAAAAGGGTTTGTGCTCCAATGAGAATCTAATGCTGCTGACCTGACAGGAGGTGGAGTTCAGGCAGTAATGCTCACTTAGCTGCCACTCACCTCCTGCTGTGCAGCCCAGTTCCCAACAGGCCATGGAGTGGTTCCAATCTGTGGCCCAGGGATTGAGGACCCCTGGCTTAAGTGACTGGTCTCATTGAGTGTGAATGTTACCAATCAAAAATAATCAAGGGAACCCCCATATTTTAGCTACCATGTTTCCATTCTTTATATATAAGGTTCAGCCACCCATTCTTTGAGGTAGATTATGTTCATATATAACTCAGAGCCCTATGCCCAAAAAAGGCACCAACTTCCCATAAATGGCCAAGCAGAAAAGGGAAGAGAAGAAATTCTCAACTTGTCACTGAGAGAGCTGCTAACTCTTTCTTAGTTTCCTGTCTTGACCTCTGTTGAACTCTAGGCTCTGTGAGAACCAAAACCTGTCCCAGTTACCACTGTGCAGGATATTTTCCTGAACCAAATAGGAGACCAATAACTATCTGTGGAATGTTAAGTTAATGAACAAAACCTGAAGTTGTTCTACTGCAGAGTTTATGCTTTCAAACACTTAGCTATACTTAGCTTACAACTGAACAAAAGGTTCCGACGTTTGTAAAAGACCTGAGTATAGAAATTGAAGTTTAGTCCATGATTATGGGAAGCCAATAAAAATAAATTTAGGTCTAAAGATGTCCTGACAAAAGCATCAAAAGGATGTGAACAAAGACAGTGTGTATCTGGTTAATAAATAATTTGCCTAAAAATAAATGCAAATCATGCTAACTCGGACTGTTGCTTTCCAACACTAAATGTTTTGATTGTTATCTAAATACTCTGCAAGAAAAACAGTTCTCATCTTTAACTGTAAAACTGGCAAAGCTTTACTCCATCTAGGGAGGCAGTCGAAAGACATCATCATGTATTTAAACACTCAAAAAAGGGTGCCACACACTCCCTCTTCTTGGAAAAAAAGAAAAACTGATGAAGAAGAACCCAAGTTTTGTGAAAGATGAATTCAATTTAATGAACTCAAGAACGAAAAAAAAAAAAAGAGAAAACATTGGTCACAAATGTGGACAAGACATAAGGCACAGTGCAGTTCCTGTTCTTTTGAAATAAAGAACTCTGCCTTGTCAAGGTTAAGTTTCATTTCTGCCATGCTCCATATGGATGTCTAGGACAGGGGGAACTTCTGAGGGCTTCATGGAGTCATTTGGTGCCATGGACAGCGTGATCTCCATGACAGATGAATCTTTTCCTAGTCATTTCTACTGTTCCCCACAAGGGTCAGGGTCTCTGACCCCTTGTTCATTTCTTCCCTTGTTGCCCTTTCCCTGAAGCACTCAGCTAATTTTGTGCTCCAGTGATCAAGATGGGCATTTGTCACTTTCTGGAGAAAAGAATAAAAGCTGATGAGCACTTGACATTCCCAGAAGCTGGTAACTAAATCTTAGCTCAGGTGACAGCCCACTGAGCACATTCTCTGAGTACTTCTGCATCTAGACCTTGGGTATGTCCCACAAGATGCACATGTGTGTTTCTTTCCATACTTTAATAGCAAGAATATTTGCTTTGAAATCCAGTGAATTCATCTAAAAAACAAAAAAGAAAAAAAATGTTCTGAAAACATTTTCAGTCTTTCCAAGAAAGAATCCACATTTGAGAGCTTCGTCTTATTTAGGGACTCTACAGACACACTGTATGAGCTAAGATAAATAATTCATTTAATCAATACACCTACATAATGAATTGGCCTGGGCAAATTTCTAATACAGACAGACAGATCAACTGATGTTTTTCTTGTTGCATTGTTGTGCAACAAAATTCTCTAACCACTCATCCACCTTGTGAATGCAGATTTGATGATTAACTGAAGTATATGATTTGGATTATCCAAAGATCACAGCTATGGTCTCTAGATACCACGAGCCTCTATTGACGTCATTCCTGGATCCATTGCCTTCAAGATGCCAGGTGAGGCCATCTGCAGTTAAGCCTAGCATCATCCGTACCTGCAACCTCTCTTCACCTGCTAAGGAACAGACATACTAAACTGTACACACACCCCTTGCCTGAGGCACCATGTTCCTGGATGCCTTCAGATCTTTGTCTATATTTCCCTTTGTCTGAAATGTCACTCCTACCCTTCTGTTATTTTGGGGAACTTCTGTCCAGTCTTCAAGATCTTGCCCTATTCTCTCATTCCATGGAGGAGGAAATGAAAACCAGAGAACCTCAGTTATTTGCCAGAGATCATGTAGTTGTTGCTAGTGTCAGGACTTGGCTCTGTGGCTTTCAAATCTATGTCTGTGTCTGCCTATGGGTGGAGAAAGAGAGGCTGTGTATGCTGTTTGGATTACAATATTATTTATTTATGGTGTGTGGTTATGTATAAATTGAGTGGAACTTTATTTTTCGAGTTTCTTAATATGGAGCCTGACGTCACTGATTTTAAGCCTTTCTTCTTTTTTAATACAGGCATTTTTGTGCCAGAAACTTTCCTCAAAGAACTGTTAGATCCATCCCACCCATTTTTTTATGCTGTGTTCTAATTTTCATTCAGTTCACAGTACCTTCTAATTCCTGTCTTTTATTTCTTCTGCTTGAAGTTCATTGGGATTCTTGGATCTTTGGAATATGGTTTTCATTAAATTTTAAAAATTACAGTCTTTAGTTCTTCAGGTATTTTTCTGCTCTGCCCTCCTTCAAAGACTCCAATTACATGTATTTTAGGCGATTTGAAGCTGTTCCACATGTTGCTGATCCTCTGTTCAATTTTTTCCTTAACCTGCTTTCTCTCTGTATTTCATTTTCAATAGTTCCTATTATTTTATCTTCAAGTTCAGTAATCTTTCCTTCTGCAATGCCTAATTTGTTGTTAATCTTTAGCAATGTACTTTTCATCTCAGACATTATAATTTTTATCTCTAGAAGTTTGACTTGGATTTTTCTTTTTATATGTTGCATGTCTCAATATACTCATTCCTCGAGGTCATTAAACACATGAAATACATGGAAAAGTTATAATAATTGTTTTAATAGCCTTGTCTACTAATTCTATCAGTATGTCATTTCTGAGTCAGTTTCAATTGATTTATTTTTCTCCTCGTTATGAGTCATATTTTCTTTCTCCTTTGACTGCCTGGTGATGTTTTATTAGATATTGAAGACAGTGAATTTTACTTTGTTGAATGTTGGATATTTTATATTCTCATAAATATTATTAAGTGTTATTCTGGGATGTAGTTATGTTATTTGAAAATAGTTTGATTCTTTTGGATCTTACTTTTAGTGTTTATTAGATAAGACTGGAGCAACATTTAGACTGCATCCTACTGCTAAGATAAAGCACATCTGAGCGTTCTACCTGCTGTCCTGTGAGTTACTAAGTTTTGGATTGTGGTTGGTGGGAACAGGAACTCTTCCCAGGCCTGTGGAAGCTCTGGGGATTACTTCCTTTGATTTTGTGTGTGTGTGTGTGTATGTGTGTGTGTGTGTGTGTGTGGTTCTTTCCCAGTGCTGGGTACATTCCACACATACATGTGTTGTGTGTGTGTGTGTGTGTGTGTGGTTCTTTCCCAGTGCTGGGTACTTTCCACACATGCAT